>NC_056733.1:1319114702-1319367202 GCF_019279795.1 Protopterus annectens
CGTAGCATATGTAACAAAATACCACATATTCATGCACTCTTGGATGTCCAACAATTTGATATTCTCTGTTTAACCGAAACATGGCTTAAACCTTCAATAAAAGACACCAAAATTATCCCCCCAGGCTACAGCATCATTAGACAAGATTGTTTAAATAAAAAAGGTGGAGGGGTTGCAATTATATATAAATCAGGACTAAAAATCAACAAAATAAACTATAATCTACCCTGTGATGGCATCATTGAAATAATTATTACCAAACTAATACTTAATTCCCATAAATCAGTTTATATCATCTGCTCCTACCTTCCCCCAGGAAAAAATCTGACTATATTAGAAGGCCTCCTGAATTGGCTTTTGACTAATCTCCCACAAGAAACAATTCTACTAGGAGACTTTAATATCGATTGGACTTTATGTAACAGCACTAATCCTTCCTCTCATATTAACCTCCATGGCTTCTCACAGGCTATAAACACTCCTACTAGAATAAACAAATATAATCAAAAAAAAAACATCTTAGACTGGATTCTTACAAATTGTCCACAACAAAAATATTCAATAGGAACCCTTCCAGATGACCTTAGTAACCACTCTCTCATATATATTATCAGTAATAAAACATGCTTTAACATTCCCTATATAGTTAAGACCATCCGTAGCAAAAAACAATTTAACCAAGAACTCTTTCTAACTGAACTCTACCATTGTAACTGGTCTCCCCTAAAGTCTCTCCCTATAGATGAAGCTGTTAATTACTTTAATAGCACCTTCCTAGCAATCCTAGACCAACATGCCCCAACCCGTTCCATAAGAATGAAAAATAAACCAGCCCCTTGGCTCTCAAATCATACTAGGAAACTTATCCACAATAGAAACAAATCTTGAACTAAATGGCGGTCCACAAAGAACTCATTTGATCACCAAAACTTTAGACAACAAAGAAATATTACCAAAAAAGCTATCCTACATGACAAAAACAACTTTTATATACAACTTCAGCAAACATCACTCAAACAACCACAAAAATTCTGGTCTACTATTAACTCACTTCTATCCCCAGGCAGAGTTGAATCACCCAACCCATTAGGCTCTAACCCAGACTGTCCAATTCAAACAGCCAATGCCTTCAGCTCTTTCTTTACTACCACGATACTTAACTTAGCTAATCAGCAAAATCCAGATACATCTAACCTGCCCAAACCTAACTTCACTCCTCCTCCTTTTCACCTAGAACCAATACCTACCTCTTATATCTCCTCTCTACTTCAAAAACTAAAACCTAACACTCCCTCAGCTGACCAACTGAATACCTCAAAATAGGAGCCAAAGCCATTGCCTACCCAGTCTCTATATTATTCAATAGATCCTTAACAGAAGGCCTAATCCCATCAATTTGGAAAATCTCCTACATTATTCCTCTCCACAAAGGTGGAGACTCTACTGAATTCTCTAACTTCTGTCCCATTGCTCTACTCTCCCCACTAGCCAAAATTATAGAGAAATGTATCCATAAACAACTTATTACCCATCTACTTCAACATCAGCTCCTGGCTAACTGTCAGCATGGATTTCGGCCATTTCATAGTACCACCACAGCCTTACTATCCTTTACTAACTGCATCAACAATAATCATAACAATAATATTTTATCCTCTGCTTTCTTTGTGGATCTATCTAAAGCCTTTGACATGGTTAATCATCAACTTCTCCTCTACATACTGAAGTCCCTCTCCTTCGAACATCCTACCATGAACTGGTTCACATCCTATCTGGACAACCGAAAACAAGCCGTTCTTTGGCAAAACCATCTTTCTGACCTTCTTCCTACCTCTCTAGGTGTCCCACAAGGCTCTATTTTAGGGCCACTATTGTTTTCCATCTTCATAAATGACCTCCATCTCTCCATTCCGCAGTCTATCTGTATCCAATATGCTGATGACTCCACTATCATTTGCTCTGCCTCATCTCAAACTGATCTTCATTCTCACACACAAAAAGCCTTCTCTACTATAGAAAAATGGTTCTCTAACCACTGTCTTCTCCTTAACCCTAAAAAAACTAAATTGCTGCTCTTCAACCCATCTCACCTATCACCCCCTCTCCATTTCACACTTACAGCTGAAGATTATACCGTTATCTCTCCAGACCCCACTGCCAAACTACTAGGAATTACTATTGACAATCAACTTAAGTTTGATTATCACATAAATTCTACAATTAAATCTACTAATAAAAAACTTGGTTCCCTCTACCGCATTAAACCCTTCCTGACACCAACAACTAGAACCACAATAGCCAGAACTCACTTAATCTCTACCCTGTTATATGCTTCCCCCATATACACAAAGCTTTCCAAACATAATCATAACAATCTGACTAAATCATACAATAATATTGCAAGATTTGTCACCAACTCTCCTTTTAGGACCCATCACTGTCAGAATCTAAAACAGCTAGGCTGGCTTGAATTACCACTACTATTACAATTTAATCAACTCACAATTGCCCACAAAGCCCTTTACCAACCTAGTAACACCCCAATTCTCTCGACCCTTATAAGACCTTATAATAACCTGAAGAATCTGCGCTCTGCCAACAAAATGTTGATACACATTTCCTTCTCAAATAACTTAGCAGGCAAATCTCTATTTTCAAACTCAGTGGGTAAAATATGGAATCAACTACCAAACGATCTGACCACCCTCTCCTCTCTCCCATTATTTAAAACCAAACTAAAACTCTTTCTCTCTAATCACTGGTTATGCTCTTGTAATAACCCAGACTAACTATCCTTACTTTTCTTTTCTTTTACAAAATACCTGACGCTAACATTTTTCTACTCCCTACCTTATATCTTTACTACTTTCATTGATTATTACTAGTCCCTCCCTTTAGTCTCTACACTCCCTTCTCCTGTAATTATCAATCCTATTAACCTGTTCCTTCTGTCTTATTACTACTTCTGTTAACTCAAGAACTTGTACTCTATATTATGCCACTGTCTAACGATGCTTTCCTTTCTTTATCGTATTATGTTGTTTTTGAAATGTTAAGTGCTTTAAATGTAATGTTCAAATGCTATGTAATGTTTTTGCTATATTTTATTATGTTGTATAACTGGAGCTTTTCTCCCAGGGCCTCCACTGAAAATGGATATGTATCCAGTTGGACTAACCCAGTAAACAAAAGTAAATAAATAATAAATAAATATGTTCATAATGTTATATGTTATGATTATAGTGTTATGTCTGATGCTCAGTGTGTACAACTACTGGGTAATTGCCATTAGATGCAATATGTACTGCTGTGGTGGGGCAACACCTGAACATCACTGTTTATTCTGTGTACTCATGTACATATGACTTGTCAAGACTCAAAGTTATGGGTCAGACCCAGCCATGTTACCAAGGCCTGAACTTGTGGTCATGCCCTAAGTTGCCTGTGCCATTGTCTTCTGCTCCTATGTCCTTCTACTCTTCCACTGAGACCTGTGGGATGCTGTCTTCAGACATCTGGAATTTTTGGGGTAGTTCACCCACACCCATAGCTGGAAGACTGCCATGTGCTCTGGTTAGCATGTTGTGTAGTATGGCACACATAGTTATCATCTGTACTACCTTCTCAGGTGTGTATTGCAGTGCACCCTTGGATGTGTCGAGACATCTGAACCTAGCTTTCAGTACACATAACACATGCTCTAGGGTGCTTCTGGTTGTTATGTGCACTCTATTTTAGGCCCCCTCTGCAGGTTTGGATAGTTCACAGTATGGGGTCATTAGGCACAGCTCAACTGGATAACCACAGTCACCTGTTGTGGGGACTAAACACACATTTTGTCCCCATGGCTAGGTTTGTATGGTTCACAGTATAGAGTCATTAGCCATGGCTCAAGTGGATAACCACAGTAACTTGTTGTGGAGGGTAAACACACATTTTGTCCACATGGATATTGTTGGGAGGGATACCATAGCTTACATTCTAGCTGTGTTCCTGTACTTACCCAATAGTAGTCTTTCAGGTATTTCACCTTGCTGGAATGCAGTACTCAGTCCAGGTTCCTTCCATATGACAGCATCATGAACACTTCACAGGGTGTCTTGCCATGAGGTTTGTTATGTTGCCATCTGCTGCATGCACAAACTGTCAATCTGCTTCAGGATATGCTGGCAATTGATAAGGATGTGTGTGCAATATATTGCACCAAGTACATGGAGGAGCTTTGCAGTCCTGCAAAACTGGTGCATTACAGTTCTCTGCTCCATGGAGGATGAAGGAAAGTGGATGTAGTCATCCACATTGCTGCACATTGCTGCCAGGAATTTTGCCAGGATATGACTGCCAGCTTATCAAAAGCAAAGAAAAAAACATAAAACCTAATAAATCCAAAAGGCGTACACAGATTTGGAGTACCAAACAGCTTTAATCCTGGTACCTTGGCATTTTGCCTTCAAGAGATATCAACATATCAAATTCTAAAGCTTAAATATGCTAAATAATTGTGTTTCAGAATTTGTCTATACATCCACTTTTAAAGTGACCAGTGCACATTATACATAAACACATCCCTTAGTCATGAAAAACTACTACATTTCCCATAGAACTTCAGCAGCAGCAAAATTACAACAAATTTATAATGAATTCTACAGCAACGTAATCAAAACAATTTTACAAGTTTATATAAAAAATACAACAATACATTCTCATAATGTGTGTATGTACGCATATAAAATATATATATACACACACACACACACACATATATACATATATGGACATATTATCAATGAAATTTGTTCAAAAATTTAACAACACCTCCTGAATTAATCCACATGCGACCAAGGTTCCAAAATTAAAAATGAAAGTAGTCTCCAGCTGATTTAACTTATTAGCAAATAGAGTACCACTACCACAGTTACCAGATGGTTGGGCTAATACACTAAAAAAACAGTAAATCAAAATTTCCCAAATGGGCTTCAATAAAATGTTCTGCCACTGGACTGAAGCCTACATTACCCCTTCTAATAGTTCCCAAACGTTCCAAAATATAATCTTATCTAATCTAATCTTAACTTTTGCTGCTGAAGTTCTATGGGAAACTAATGAATGTGTTTATGTATAATGTACACTGGTTATTTTAAAAATGGGATGTATAGACAAATTTTGAAACACAATTGTTTAATTGTTTTGTATATTTAAGCTTTAGAATTTGATATGTTGATATCCCGTGAAGGTAAAATACCGAGGTACCAGGATATGACTGTCAGCTGCCTGTAACACTCCCACAGCATCCCCATGTTGCTTTGGAATGTCCCAGATGCAAGTACACCCAGAATGAGACAAACTTTGGTTTCAATAGGGACGGGGTTCCTTTCAGGGTATGCACAGATATGTATGGGGCATATATGTTGCAGACAGCCTGCACCAATTGTCTGTCTATCCAGTACCTGTCAATTATTTGATGGTCTGGCAACTGATTTAGTTGCAGCCTTGCTCTGACTCTAGCTGGCTGCCTTCTAGGGCACACAGCCACATCCCCATTTATGGCTTGTATTACTGCAGCTTGTGCAGTTCATTAACTACAGGTTGCATTTTTCTTTTAAGTTTTTTTTTTCAGTATTCTTACAGAATATGCCAAAATCCATAGTACTAGCTTCCACTCCTTTTGGGCTGTATAGCATATGCCGAGAATGTTGGAAACAGAGTTGGTATTTTAGCTTGTCACATTTATGTTGCATTGGGCATACGCAATGTGTTTTGGAATCAGACAGGCATGCACAGAATCCATAATTATGCTACGCTAAACAGCTAATTACTCATAGGGTCATAGGTGTTTACTAAGCTAACAACCACAAGAGCCATTTAAGCCTAGCTATGCATCCCACATCTCTGATATGTTCTGATACCCTTGATAAGTGTAAGTAGGGGCTTGGGAGATGAAACATTTGCAAGCTAGGACTTGAGAGGTGAACCATTTACAGGTTGCCTGTGTCCATTAGAGACATAGGTGCCAAACCAGGGATGAATTTCCTTTTCCCCATCCAATTGTCCAGGTTGCACTTGAATTGGGTTAGGGAGGAACTCTGCTTCACATGGATGGGGAGCCTGTTCCAGAAATGGGGTAATCTCTGGGATACATACCTGTCTCTCCAGCAGATACTATTTATATCACAGGCAAGGTTTAAGTCTTTAGAATGGGTAATTCTGGTGCTGTTTGTTTTGCAGATATACAGGAAGTCCATCGAAGTGGGGTCTGATAATGCCCTGTATCTCAGGCATAGATCTCCCCTCAAAAGTCTGTAAGAGACAGAATACAGGGATAGAGCCTTGAGGTGGTCTGCACAGGACATTTTACTTAAGACCTGTATTCTTTCCCAATTGCTTTCAGTGTGTTTTTTGAAATTGCATCCATGGCTGGTGCTCTGAAGACTTCCTTTGGAGTGTTGTGCTGTCTGCAAATAGCTTTTAGAATCCAGGTCATAGACAAAAAGGTAAGAGTACAGAATTATATTAAGAAATGCAGACTACAAACAGAAATGCTACCAGAGACACATTTAGAAAGAATTGGAGGTGTGAATTTAATAAAGAAAGGATTTCAGAATAGATATTCAGCAGAATATCAGGAATAAAGTGGCAGCTCATGATATTGGACTGCAGGACTGCAACCCCCCAGCTGTAAAACAAAATAAAAGAAAATCCCCAGCTGTAAACCAAAAATAAAAAAAAGTCCCGGAACTTCATGCATGCGTGCTTGGAAACTTAAATCCGGACTGCTGTTTTACCAATCCAGATTTGGAAAGAAGGCAGCAGTCTACAGATACCCCAGAAGTCTATGCAGTTACAACTGCATAGGCTGGAAAGGGATTGGACTGCAAGGTCTGCAGTCTGTACATGCCCAGAACAAGCAGAGGCAGCGCATGAATACATGGCAGAACTCAGAGCAGACTTTTGAATGGGGAAATGTCTAGCACCAAGAAACAGGAGCTGGTGGACTTTGAACAGGAAACTGTCTTATTTATTCTGTGGACTATTTATTCCAGTGCCAGGAACTTTGAGGATGGGACAAATGGAGGACAGCTCAGGTACATATTTATTCTGTGTCAGGAAACTGGCTTATTTATTCCAGCTCAGGTGTGTGTGAGTGAGTGTGTGTGTGTGTGTGTGTGTGTGTGTGTGTGTGTGTGTGTGTGTGTGTGTGTGTGTGTGTGTGTGTGTGTGTGTGTGTGTGTGTGTGTGTGTGGACTTTGGACAGGAAACTTGCTTATTTATTCTGTGGACTCCAGTGCCAGGAACTTTGAGGATGGGACAAATGGAGGACAGCTCGGGTACTTATTTATTCTGTGGACAGGAAACTAGCTTATTTATTCCAGCTCAGCTGTGTGCTGTGTATGTGTGTGTGGACTTTGGGCAGAAACTGGCTTATTTATTATGTGGACTATTTATTCCAGTGCCAGGACCTTTTGGGGTGGGACAAATTGAGGACAGCTCAGGTACTTTTTTATTCTGTGGCTGGGAAACTGGCTTATTTATTCCACCTCAGGTGTGTATGCGTGTGTGTGTGTGTGTGTGTGTGTGTGTGTGTCTGTGAAATGCCCCAGTTAACTATAACTGGTGGCTAGAGAGAGTAACTCAGGCTCATACCCTCAACCTTGGGTGCAGGTAACAAGAGCCTGAATTCCCTACCCGCCACCACTTGTAAAAATCATTCAGATTTTTGCCTCATATTTTTGTTCTGTTCTGTTCCTCATATAAGCTGTGGTTTTCTGGATTTTGAATTCACTAAATAATGACAGATATTTGAATTTCAGACTTCATATTCTTCAGAAAGTACATGGTAACACAAAACATTTTATTCTAACATTTTTTTAAGTTTATAAGATCAATATTCAGAATTTGTCCCTATTTTTGGGGCTGTATTCCCCCATTATCGACTTTGTCCAAGTGTTTTGTGCTAAGACGTTGAGAGCTATGGTGAGAACTGAAGTCACTAAATGATAACCATTTAAGTTTCATTCTTCCTGTCTTTCAAGAAGCAGCTAATTTGGCACAGTGGTATGTTGCTCTGACTGTAGTGTACAGGGTCCTGGGTTTGAGTTTAGTAGTGAAATACATGGCAGTAGCACAGCATTTTACTCTAGCAACTTTCCAAGGTTATACAAGCAATGTTTAAAATGTGTCCCTGTTTTTTTGGCTTTTGTCCTCCCCAATACAATTTGGCTTTTTTCCAGATTTCTTGTGCTCATGTGCTGCAAAGTTGAGAGATACAGTTGAGTGTTGAGTGGATTTTACAATGATCTAAGAGCTTGGGGAAGAGAAGTTTATTGCTGCTTATACTGAGTCTACTTTCATTGTTATTAGCACAACAGATAGTATACTTGCTTTGGATGCAGAAGGCTGTGATTTCTACACCCACAGTATGTAGATGCATTGTAGATACTGCACTGTGTTGTACTTTTAAAGGGGATGGAAGCTGCTGTCCTGAGAATGTCCACTTTGGTGGAGATACCTAGTAACTATCAACCTGTTATCAGTTTGCTATCCATTCCCTATTGCAATATTACTAGCTTATCATTTTTTTAATGTAACATGGGTAATTTATTGCTCAAGGGCAACAGGCACTTTTTTGTAGATGAAACAATGAAATATGAAGTTATTTGCTAGCAGCAACATCTTCATTAGTAACAGATCTCTTTAATGTAGAATTATTTAGATGACTTTTACTTGTGCAGAAATTGTGCATATTTACTGATATTGGTGGATTGTAGAAGTTTGAGTAGACTTTTATGATGGAAATGGTCTGAATTGGGCAGTTTTGTCATTATTGGTGCATACAGTTTGTTTCATTGTTTACTGGAAAAAATGTTCAAAACAATACATTTAAACCCCCCTCTAACAACTGTACTGTACTATACAAAGACTATAATTTAATACAGTCAGGAAAGTGTTTCAAAGAACACATGTATGTTTCATGTGCAAGGGGCCTATGATTTGAAAACAGCCCATAGTTAATCTTTATCTGCCAATGGTCAGATGTATTTTCTTTGAATGTGGGTTTTAATGCTGTTTCAATTAATGTGAGTTTCAAGGGCAGAGAAGTTTTAATGTTAAGTCTATTTTCATTGTGAGACTGCATTGCTTTGTTTAGCAGATGTCTATTAGTATTTGTGTTGTAAATGTAAAATAAACATTTTAAATGAAATCCAAATCATTGTAGAAGTAAATCAGTATGCATATTACAGTGTTTATGGTAAATAGGGAGAAATAGCCAAATAATGAGACATTGGAATGGCTGTGGGGGGGGGGGCATTCAACCATGATTTTGTGAGGGGGGAAGGGCGGCAAACTCAAAGACAACACCAGCTGAACTATACCTCTCCACTGTTCAGATTTTCGCAGAAAAAACATTTGTAAAAAGCATTTCGATTTTTGCCTCATATTTTTGTTCTGTTCTGTTCCTCATATAATCTGTGGTTTTCTGGATTTTGAATTCACTAAATAATGACAATGAGTTTCAGACTTCATACCCTTCAGAAAAATGCATGCTAAAGCAAGAACTGTTATTCTGTCAACTGTCTAAGTTTATACAAGAGCAATTTTAATACTGTCTGTATGTTCCCCCAATATATTTGGCCTTGTCCAGATTTCCTGTGTTAAGAGGTTGAGAGGTACGTGCAAATAAATCACTTTATAGAATTAGGTGTATCCAAACCTCTCAACTGTCCCCGACTTTGGGTCAAAATGTTGGTCTTCCCCTAATAATCCCTTAGCAAAATGACAATTTTAGAAGAAAATGTGTAGGGTTTACGATTAATAAATAATTGTAATAATCAGAGGTCTAAATTACTTTTATTTCAGAAATGCATGTAGAGTCTGTTATTTTGTCAGCTGCTAAATATAACAGTACTAATATTAAAAAGTGTCCCTTCTTTGACAGGTTCACAGCTGTATTGTATTGAAATGCATATGTTTTATATTTTTACATCACATTTTTGGTCCATTTTTCATAAAATTATGGTTTTCTCGCTAATTAGTGGCAAATCATTAAAGACTGACGTTAGAAAATAATGGCAGACATTTGAGTTTCAGATTTCATACCCTTCAGAAAATTCATACTAATGCAAGACATACTATTCTATTATCTTTCTAAGTTTATAAGAGCAATATTTAAAATTGTCCTTATCTTTGGGCCTTTGTCCCACTTCTATTTATGGATTTGTCCAGATTTCTTCATCTGAGATTGAGAGGTATGACAAATGTGTCAGGGCCATCACCATCAGCCAGAGACATTTCAAATTGTGACATACTTGTTGTACCCCACTTCCCCAAGTAGTGACTCTGGATGTGTCCAAGCAAGGCAAGGAGCAGTTATGCAGTGTAAGTGTGCAGAGTATCCCCCCATCCAAGGTAGGCACAAGTACTACAGTGGCTTTTCATCTGTCCTTGATTTTTGCAGAATGTTCTGGTTTTCTGTCATATTTTTATACTGATGATTTATGCTTCTTATTATTCAGAAAATGCATGTTGTTGCAGTCCCTGTTGCTCTGTGTTTAAGTAGCAATGCTTTAATGACCATCAGGTAAGCTTGTATGATATTGTAAAATGCAAGTAAGCCTTAATAAGCATACTGTTAAAGAATTGCCAACATCGAAAGCTTTTTTGTAGTTGCCATGCAGAGAACATTTACATAACTAGATAACATATAAACCTTAGGTATTGAAATGCATATGACAGTATTTGTAATAAAGGACAGGATTACAGTATTTTCAGAAGCTCATTACATTTGTTGGAGACTTGCAGTCACCTTTGCAGGCTTTACCCATAAATTAAACAGAATGCCAATCCTTCATATGTGGTCCATAACCTGTGCAGTAATCCTTTAAGCAATTTATCTTGAGCTTGTTTCTTGTTTGCTGTTCATTTTATACTTTGATCATGTTTTACCCATGAAACAAGTAGATAATTGTTGTCAAGCAGCAGGTCTTTTTTGGATAGGAAACATTTTTACAAGTGGGGGTATCACAGAGATTGCTACTTTCAGCATGTTACTTGGTACTTTTATAAAGCTGAATATAAATTATAATTAGAACTGCAGTACAAGGAGAAGTGGTTTGAGTTGAGTGCTGCTTGTTTTTTTATACTTGATTTTGACTGGCATTCCAGTAATGTATTTTAAAAGTAATTTATTTTTCATGCCTTACAACCTTTTTGTTTCCAGCTAAATATTAAGTAAGCTGTCATGTAGCCAATGCATTGACATATTTTTTTCTTCTACACTTCATTTTGTCTTGATTGGAATCTCATGATGACAGTTTGGCACCCAGGGCAGCATATTTAATTAAAGCAGGGGCGGCTCGTGCTATTGGACTGCCAGACTGCAGCCCTCCCAGCTGTAAAATCAAATAAATAAAAATTAAAACAAAGAAGAAAAGAAAATAAAGAAAATAAATAAAAATAAAACATAAACGTGAGTCCTGAACATCGCGCATGCGCACTCGCGCATTTTCCCTATGTCAGACTGCTGGTGAACCAGTCTGGAGCATGCGCACAAAATCCAGACTGTCTCACCAGCAGTCCGGATTGACATCTCAACATTTAACTCCAGATATCCCAAAAATCTATGCAGTTGTAACTGCATGGACTGAAGGGGATCGGACTGCAACGTCCGCAGGCTGGTGTTCTAGTGGGAAGGACGTGCCCTCTCTCGCAGGATTCTGCTGCAGGGACCGTTAATGTACAGTCATTGATGCTAATGATGGATTACTTACTTTTGTGGCTGGATTTACTTTGAATAATGTTAACTTTGTGGATAGATTATTTGAACAGATCATGGCTGCTTCACTGGCAGGTAGGTACAAGGTGTGTGTGTGTGCTTGCTTATGCACGGTTTTAGTTCTCAGTTGATTTAAATTTGATCTTCATAATGCTTAATCGTTATTCAAGGTTAAACTAAAATTTTCAGTTGCATGACTGTTTATCAGAGTGAAAATAAAACTGTGCAATCTCTTCTGTATCTTTATCAAAATACAAAATACCACAAATCATGAATATGTGAATGGTCTTTGTATGATTGCTTTTCTCTTAAGTAGGTTTAATAAGCACTACATTTGTATTTTATGTAAGGCCTTCCAGCAAAAAAAATGTAGGACTACACAATAGAACTGTTACTCTTTCATGCATCTAAAGAACTTCAAAATGCATGCAATAATTTGTATGTGATGCCAAAAAAATCACTGTAGATGATAGTATGCGTGTATACTATTGATGGATTATTATTTTTACAGGATTGTTGTCAAGCACAGGAACTTTGCACTGACTTTTGTTACCAAAATATATAGCTTGGACTTAGTGTTTCAATTAAGCAGACATGATTTACCAGCTAATTGTGTAAATACATAGATTTGATTGGATGATGTTTTGTAAGTATGCTCATTTCCTCAAGACTCGCTAGTTTTAGACTTGAACTCTAAAACAATGACTAAGAGCAGGAGAGGAAATCAGCAACAAGTATAAATTCATTCTATATTCTATCTGTTTTAATGATTATTAGTTTAATTATTTAGTGTTAGCATTTCAGAAGTATCTTTCTAATTGAGGTACTCAACTTTTATATTAGGAAAGGTGTCAGTAGAATTAGAAACCATCTTAATAAATGTAAATGACTACAGTTTTGCACTCTAGTAAGGTAATTCTATTAAAGACTTTATCTCAGATTTGAAATGTTAGTGTTAGAATAATGAAAATGTATCCTACTAGTTTTGTCATTTTTACAAATTGAAATCAATTATGTTCTGGGTGACAATAAATGCAACTGAATATCTGCACCTTTGCACTCTGTGTTAATGACTTAATATTTTGGATTTGAAATGTTGATATAATAAAGAAAATGTATTTTACTAGTTTTATCATTCTTACAAATGGAAATCAGCCACATTCTAGGTGCTAATAAGGAAAGATTTCCTAACACCAATTGCCTAAATATTAAGGATGGTCAAGGCCGTATCAAGAACATTTCTGACACAGGTTGGGTTATTAAAAAATTGCTTTAACATTGAAAGTCTGAGACTTTTTGTATTTGGTAAATCATTTTAACCATAATTAACCCAGTCTATGCCTAGAAAATTAACATCACATTATCTGTTCACATTTGAACAGAATGGTTTCAAAAATAACTGAAGCTTTGATTTCTGCTGTACCCCATATGAAAGACTGACATTCCTCTGTGGACAGTGGTAAGGTGGCACAGGGTGTGTGGCATTAATTCCCATGAAGGTAGCGAGTAAGCTAATCTACATGTGCTGACCTGAGGATGACACTGAAAAGACCCAATGGTTCAACAGATCATTTGAGCCTGGAGGACTTATCTCCTTCCTCAGAAAGTCTTTGGCATATATGGTAGCAACAGTAGTGATATGCACTCAGGAAAACTGTAACTATTACAGGCAACCAGAACTGTATATGACAGGCTGGCGTTGTTGCAAGCAGCTGCAAGTAATGATCATGTGAGGTATGATGCATATGACATGCTTTCCATTTTCCACTTGGTATTACTGCATGCAGTGTGGTGTCATGTACCACAGAGAAGACTGATTCAACACAGTAACTGGTAGCAACAATGCTGGTACAATATTTTTCTATAAGCTGTGAGAAAACACTACAAGACTGGAGTAAACTACTTGACCAAGTGAACTGTAACGGGTGACATTGGATAGCTCAATGTGGCACCAAGATCACATGAACAACTTAATGTGATTTCAAAATTAGGTAAGGACCATTGTGGGTAGAGCTTAGCTTAAGAGTTTTTGAAGGTGCAAGCTGGAAGTATGTGTGTGTAAATGCCCCAGTTGCAGTGAAATCTGTAAGGTTTGAACCCTGAACATTAGGTGCGGGTAACAAGAGCCTGAATTTCCTACCCACCACCATTTGTGAAATCTTGCAGATTTTTCCCTCATATTTTTGTTCTGTTCTGTTCCTCATAACATCTATGGTTTCTGAATACTTAAAATCTGAGATATTTCATGGTGCAGTGGTAGCATTTTGCCTCACAGATGCAGGTTCTCAGGTTTGATGTTTAGCTAGGGTGCCTTCTGTGTGAAGTGTGCATGTCCTCCCTGTTTTGTGTGGGTTTGCTTTGATGGTGCAGTGGTAGCATTGTTGCCTCACAGCTAGAGGGTTTCTGTTTTGATTCTTGGCTGGGGTGCCTTCTGTGTAGAGTCTGCATCTCCTCCCTGTGTTTGTGTGGGTTTGCTCTGGTGTCCTCCCATGTTGCAAAGACATGTGTCTGCGGTATTTCTCCCTGGGCCTCTGCTGAAAATTATTTTTTGTTCTGTCAGACTTTCCTGGTTAACAAATGTTAAATAAATAAAATTGACAGGCATTTGAATTTCAGACGTCATATTCTTCAGAAAGTACATAGTAACACAGAACCTTTTATTCTACCACTTTTCTAAGTTTATAAGATGAATATTTGAAATTTGTCCCTATTTTTGGGACTGTATTCCCCCATTATTGGCTTTGTCCATGTTTTTTGTGCTAAGTTTGAGAGCTATGGCAAGAACTGAATTCACTGAATATGTTTGAGGGCTGTATTCCCAAATTACTGGGTTTGTCCAGGTGTTTTGTGCTAAGAGGTTTACAGCTATGGTGAGAAATGAATTCACTAAATGATAGCCATTTAAGTTTCAGTCTTCCTCTCTTTCAACAAGCAGCTGATTTGGCATAGTGGTATGTTGCTCTGACTGTTTTGCACAGGGACCTGGGTTCAAAACTAGGCAGTAAAATGTATGGTGGTAACACAGCATTTTGTTCGAGCAACTTTCCAAGATTATATAAGTAATGTTTGCACCCCCCCCCCAATCAATTTTGGCTTTTTCCAGATTTTCCAGATTTCTTGTGCTGCAAAGTTAAGATACAGTTGAGTATTGAGTAGATTTTACAAGGAGCTGAGAGTTGCAGGGGAAGAAAAGTTTAGTGCTGCTTATGCTGAGTCAGCTAGCATTGTTAATAGCACAAAAGGTTGTGTACTTGCTTTTGATGCAGAAGGTTGTGGGTTCTACTCCCACAAGTGGTGGATGCTGTCATACTGGGAATGTCCTCTTTGGCGAAGATACTAACTAGCAGCAACCTCTACATTAGTTACAGATCTCTTTAATGTGGAATTATTTAGATGACTTACTTCTGCAGAGATTGTGCATATTTACTGATACTGGTGTATTGTATAAGTTTGAGTAGACTTTTTATGATGGAAATTTTCTCAATTGGGCAGTTTTGTCATTACTGGTGCATGCATTTTGTTTAATTGTTTACTGGAAAATGTTCAAAGCAATACATTTAAAACACCCTCTAACAACTGTACTGTATTATACAAGGAATATAATTTAATACAATCAGGAAGGTGTATCACAAAACACATGTATGTTTTGTGTGCAAGGGGTCTATCATTTGAAAACAGCCCAAAGTTAATCTTTGCACTACCCAACTGTATTTTCTTTGAATGTGGATTTCACTGCTGTTTCAATGAATGTGAGTTTCAAGTGCAGAGTTTTAATGCTAAGTCTATTTTCATTGTGAGACTGCATTGCTTTGTTTAACATATGTTTTAGTGTTTGTGCTGTAAAATACAAAATAAAACTTTCAAATAAAATCCAAATCATCATAGAAGTAAAGCAGTATGCACATTGCAGTGTTTATGGTAAATGGGGCAAAATAGCCAAGTAGTGGGACATTGGAATGATTGCAGGGGGTGGCTCCATTCGACCATGATTTTGTGAAGGGGAAGGATAGCAAACTCAGACAGCCCCGGCTCAGCTGAACTATACCTCTCAACTGTCTAGATTTTCACAGAATGAATGATTTTTGCTTCTTTTTGGTTTGTTTCTCATACAAGTTGTGGTTTTCTGGCAAATCATTTAGGAATTAAGTCACTAAATAATGGCAGAATTCATAAGCTTCAGAAAAATGCATGCTAAAGCAAGACCTGTTCTATCAACTAAGTTTATACAAGAGCAATTTATACAAGAGCAATTTTTAGCACTGTTTGTATGTTCCCCCAATATATTTGGCCTTGTCCAGATTTCCTGCATTAACAGGTTGAGTGGTATGTGCAAATTGCTTTATAGAATTGGACATATCCAAACCTATCAAATGTCCCTGATTTTGGCTCAAAATGTTGCTCTCCCTCTAATCCCTCTGCAAAATGGCAATTTTGGAAGAAAACACGGAGTGTTTACAATTAATAAATAACTGTAATAATCAGAGTTATAGATTACTTTCATTTCAGAAATGCATGTAGATTAATTTATTTTGTCAGCTGCTCAAGCTAGCAGTGCTAATATTAAAAAGTGCCCCTTCTTTAACAGGTTCCCAGCTGTATTGTGTGGCTATTTTATATTTTTGAATCACATTTTTGGTCCATTTTTCATAAAAGTGTGATTTTCTGGCAAATTAGTGACAAATCATTAAAGATTGAAGTAAGAAAATAATGACAGACATTTCAGTTTCAGATTTCATACCCTTCAGAAAATTCATACTAATGTAAGACCTACTATTCTATTAGAACGTTTATAAGAACAATACTTAAATATTGTCTTTAATTTTGGATCTGACTTTGTCCAGATTTCTTGCTCTGAGGTTGAGAGGTATGACAAATGTGTCAGGGCCATTGCAGTCAGCCAGAGACATTTCAAATTGTGACACTTTTTGCATCCCACTCCTCCATGTAGTGACTCTGGATGTGTCCAAGCAAGGCAAGGAGCAGTTATGCAGTGTAAGTGTGCAGAGCATCCCCCCATCCAAGGTAGACACAAGTTCTACAGTGGCTTTTCATCTGTCTTGCTTGATTTTGCAGAATGTTCTGGTTTTCTGTCATATTTTTATTCTGCTGATTATGCTTCGTATTATTCAGAAAGTGCCTGTTGCTCTATGTTTAAGTAGCAATGATTTCATGACCATCAGATAAGCTTGTCTGAGATTGTAAGATGCAAGTAAGCTTACTGTTAAAGAATTACCAACATTGAAAGCCTTTTTGTTGTTGCCATGCAGAGAATACTTGCATAACTAGATAACGTATAAGCCTTGGGTATTGAAATGCATATGACAGGATTTATAATAAAGGACAGAATTACAGTATTTTAAGAAGCTCATTACCTTTGTTGGAGACTTGCCATCATCTTTGCAGGCTTCACCCATAAACTACACAGAATGTCAATCTATCACGTGTGGTCCATAACCTGTGCAGTAATCCTTTAAGCAATTTATCTTGAGCTTGTTTCTTGTTTGCTGTTCATTTTTTACTTTGATCATGTTTTCCCAATGAAACAGATAGTTGTCAGGCATCAGATCTTTTATGGATAAGAAATATTTTACAAGTGGGGGGGTATCATTGCTACTTTCAGCATGTTACTTGGTACTTTTTATAAAGCTGAATATAAATTATAATTATGGTTTGAGATGAGTGCTGCTTGTTTGTCTTGTACTTGATTTTGACTGGCAATCCAGTAATGTATTTGAAAAGTAATTTATTTTTTCATGCCTCACAACCTTTTTGTTTCCATCTAGATATTAAGTAAGCTGTCATGCAGCCAATGCATTGAAATTTTTTTTTTCTTCTACACTTCATTTTGTCTTGATTGGACTCTCATAATGACGGTTTGGCAGCCAGGGCAACGTATTTAATTAAAGTTCCAGTTTTTGTGGTTTTGAGCATAGCCCCTCCCCTTTCTAGTTGGACACACCCCTTCTCATTGGCACCACCCATTCAGCTGTCTCCTGCAGCCCCCCTTTGATTTGAAGTCACCAGCTGCCACTGAATTAAAGTCCCAGTTTTGTGGTTTTGAGAATAGCTCCACCCCTTTCTAGTTGGTCACACCCCTTCTCGTTGGCCCCACCCATTCAACTGTCTCCTGCAGCCCCCCTTTGATTTGAACTCACCAGCCACCACTGATACTTATACTAATTCCTAGACAAGCTCCAGTAGTGATAGAAGAGGAATAAAAGATAATAATAGTAGATTTGTGGTAGTAAGGGCTACTGGCAAGGGAGGAGGATTACAGTGGCATGTTTTTACATTCCACTGAAGACTGCTATTTTGGAGCTTAAGAAAATTTTGGGAGAAATAATCAATTTTTGGAAGGGAATATTACTTACATGTGTGGACTAAAACTTGATTTGCAACAGAGATGATGTATCTTGGGGACCTATAAAGGAAAATATAACAAAAGAAGGTAGCTTTCTCTGAAAAATTATTGAAAATATTTGTTATGGAAGATGTGAATTTAGTAGTAGCAACTCAGAAAGAATTTACATATTATTCCCCAAGGTATAATAACTGGGTTAGAATAGGCTGAAATTATATTTCACAGGAACATGTGCATTTAAATTGAAAGCTTCAGCTGACATCTAATAACTGTTTCAGATCATGTGCCAATAATAACTAAGATAAAAATGCAGTGTAGTAAAGTAAAACTGAGACACTGGTGATCCCTCATTTACCTGTTAAAAAGAGAGGAATTTAAGGAATGGGTAGTAGAAATTATTCTAGAGTTAATAGAGAAGATAGAAATTTCTTCAAACGGTATAGTTAGTGAGAGGTCTAAAATGAAAGTGGGGTTTAGAAATAGGGTAGAAATAAAAGAAAAAAAATATGGTTAAGAAGTCACAGGAATTATTTAGACAGGCTGGCAAATTTTAAAGTTTCACAGAATAAGGGGAATCTGACAGAACATGTAGAAGTGTAACTACAGAGTGATAAAGAGAAAATAAGGTAGAATCTGGATAATATACATGAGTTTAGACAGATTGCTGTTAAGCAAATGTTTTTGATAATAACTCATACCTCTCAACCATACTGAATTCTTCAGTATTTACCAGATTTTCAGGTCAAAATAAAATGGTGCCATGAATTCCAGAATGGCCCCTTTAATTCCCGAATTTCCCTTTTTTTTTTTAATTTTTGCTGATGTCATTGTGTGCAGGAGTGTGCGTTATGATGTCAGCTTCGTGAGTAGACTGCCAGCCTGTCGGCTTTCTGCTTAGCTGGAGGGGGTGTGTGCAGTGTGGTTGCGGCAAGGAGAGTCAAGTAAGCCATTTTAGTCACCTATTAATTGGGTAGGAAGACAGGTACAGCTGAAAGAATGTGGTATTGTTAAACTAAATCACAATAAAATGTGTTTGGCATTAGGTTTGTCAGGTTACCCTAAACCATTTTTGTTGTCTAAGTTACGGGTAGTGTGAGTTGGGAGCTTTATGTAAAAAAAAAAAATTCTAAGATTGTTTCCTGCCTTTCCTGTAACTAGACTAGCCCAGATACAGATTTGTTGCACCCAGGACTATTTGTAAGCTTTTGAGCCCACAAGTCTTTCTCTGCTGGAGGGAAGCCTTATAGCTTATCAGTGGGAGTGGTAAGCTAGTAAAGCATGTTTCCTGCCTTTCCTATAACTAGCCTAGTCCAGATACAGATTTGCTCTATCCAGGACTGTTTGAAATCTTTTGATCCCCCAAAGCCTTTCTGTGTTGGAGGGAAGCCTCCTAGCTTATCAGTGGGAGTGGTAAGCACTAGGAAGCTTATCTATCACAAGAGTGGTTTCTGGCCCAGAAATTGTAGTTTATTGGCAGTTTGGGCAGTTTTTCTATCTCTTTGAACTTCCTGGTATAAAGCCTGTGTTTGTGCTTGTTTCCTGCCTTTCCTGTAACTAGTCTAGTCCAGATACAGATTTGCTGTACCCAGGACTGTTTGTAAGCTTCTGAGCGGTGCCAAATTCTTTTCTTCAATTTTTCCCTTAGATCTGCTAGTTCTCTCCTCTCCTGCACTTTTACTAGCTTATTAGTCTAGCACTTTACCAGACTTCTTGTAGCAATTATTGTAGCACACAAAAGTGCTACCAGCACTAAACGATCTACAAGGAAACAGCTACAGTACTTATTATTAATGGCCACCCCTCCAGGCATCCCTAAAGGTCAGTTCCCTGTGCTTTCTCCTATTAACCTGCTGAACTTGGGCACCCTGAGGCAATGTAGCAACTGCCTCATGTACACTGATAACCCTCTTTTCTTACCTCCCAACACTCAGATTTGCAAGAGATGCACTTATATATACAAATTGGAAGCCATGCACTCCCCAGCCAACACCGGACTAGCTGGTCAAGTGGAGAAGGTCAATACTTGCACTACACCACATGGAACAGATAGCCCTCCAGAACACACACCAGCACTGCTGACACATAACTCTCCTAAACTGTGTGCCACTCAACCAAAGCCCCTAAGGCAAAACAGCATGCCCAACACACAAGTTATAGATGAACTGATAATGAGGCACACTGATGTCCCACTCACTAGGCTGAATAAGGAGAAAGTAACAGTCAGTTGGCTATCAGGTGCTAGTATCCACCACATAATGCATGCACTCAGATCCCTCAACAACAGGTACAAATATGACTCTGTCATTGTACCTGTGGGTGTGAATGACCAGAGACATACCTCCCTGGACTACACAAAAAGAGACATGGAAGAGCTCTAACCAATAGTCAACTCCTCCCTAGTTAGATCCGACCACAAACTAATTACCTTGGGAATCCACATTCCCCTCCCTGCAAAGATAACCACCATGAAAAACTTCTCCAAAGCTAACTTTGGGCTACTAAAAACAGAGGTGGCTAACTTCATGGCACCCATGCAAATGGAGAATAGTTGCATGCCTGCCATATCATACACCAATGCACTGTACGAACACATACACAAATGTATGGATCTCGCCATACCCAATAGAACCAAGATGCTCTCCTCCAAAAAGAGGAAGCCAATCTGCTGGTCCCCTGCGATAAACAAACTCTACAACAGAAGGAGGAAACTGTTGTGAAATAAGGTGAACTCCCAAGATTGGAAAAACTTCCTTATCAGCCTCAACAAAAAGTTGAGATCCCTCATCAAATCCTATAAAACTAGCTATGAAAACAGAATTGCAGCAGATAGTAAAGACAACCACAGGGCCTTCTATAGTTATGTAAAAATCTCCACAGCAATACACAGATTTGCACTGAGCTACTGCACAATGGTACCTCCTATACTGCGCTAACAGATATTGTCAATATACTGGCTGACAGATTCAATGTCAAATTTACCCCTCTCCCCCCAAAGGACAAATCACAATACCAGTAGATTGCCAGGCACCCAGTATTACTGCTGCACAGGTTAAAACAGCACTGTCCAAAGCTAAGAATACAGCTTCTATGGGACCTAACAATATCCCTGGCTGTGTTCTACATGAACTACAGAGTGAACTGGTTACCTCATTTGTGTGCCCTGTTCAATCACAACCTCACCTCAGTCTTTGTCCCTACCAAATGGCACACTGCTACAGTCATCCCTCTCCACAAAGGAGGAGCGACTACAGACCCTGGGAACTATCACCCCATTAGCCTGATGAGTCTGATATGCAAAGCTATGAAATGCATCATCATGGACCTAATAAACAAGGATATAGGGAATCTCCAAACTCTGGATCCCACACAGTTTGGTTTTTTGAAGGGTAGATCATACCTGCTCAACTTGGTGGACTTCTTTGAGTTAGTCACCAGAACTGTGGATGAAAGCAAGGTGGTTCATACAGCCTACCTTGATCTAGCCTAGCCAAGGCCTTTGATACCATTCCCCACTCAGGAATCCTAGAAAGACTCACTAAGCTAGGCATCAACCCCTATATCACTAGGTGGGTTGCAAACTGGCTCACAGATAGAACCCACAGTGTGAAAGTAGCTGACTCCAACTCAGACTGCTGACCAGTCATGAGTGGAGTCCCACAGGGTTCAGTCCTGGGTCCTCTCCTGTTTGATATCTACTTCTCTGAAGTCCAGGCCAACACAAGGGGACTCTGTCTGACTCTGATTGCAAGTTGGGAGCTATTATTAACTCCCCAAGTGATGTTGACATCCTACAGAAAGGCCTTAGTGAGACCATCGACTGGTGTCAGCACCATGGCCTTAAGCTCAATGCCAAAAAATGTGTCATCATCCCCTTTGGGAAGAACCTTGTTCCCATGAATTACCACATCAATGGTAGTCCACTGAACACAGAAGACATTATAAGAGATCTGGGAACACAGGTTGACAGCAACCTCTCTTTTGACCAACACATTGTCATATGGTCAGAAAGTCCTTCTATGTGGCACATCTCATTACTAAGGGTTTTGCATCCAGGAAGAAAGAGGTCATTGTCTCCCTCTACTCTTCCCTCATTAGGCCAATCATCGAGTACAATGACCCATTTGGCATGTACCTCACTAGACACCTGCAACAACTGGAGAGGCCGAAAAAGTACCTCACAAAGAGGATCCTAGGCCTTAAACACTTGTCCTATATGGGCAGACCCAAAAAAATCCAACTATTTTCTGTCTCATATCACCTACTTAGAGCAATCTCTGCTTGACTTACAAAGCCATGTCTGATCCAGCTCTATTAGAAATGCTACATCTAAAGAAATCCCAATCCCTCTGCACCATATGTTCCAGAGACCTCAACCTCATTTCTATCCAACAATACCATAGCCCCACCTTTATCAGCTTTAAAAACTAATACTTCTTAATTTTTAATAAGCAAGTCAAAACATGCTTTTTCTTTCTTTTTTAAATTATAGTATTTAAATGCAGTTTCATTGTCTAACATTTCCAACATTTGTGCTTCGCAAAAATTTTAAAAATTTCTAACACTTTAATCAAGGGTGGGTTATAGCAGCTAGGCTTATAAAATTTCACATTATTATGTCTTTGAGTCTCGAACAAAATATTCAAGTTAAGCCTTCTGACATAATCTCTTATTTAATTTATCATTGTCAGTTTATTGGCTCTTTGAGCTGGGGCAAAATTGCATCCCTTGCTCAAAACATAACAGTCATCTTTGGTTAGTTCATAACTAGATAAATTAATAATTTTGAAGTTCACTGTACCTAGGTCTTCCAGGACTGCTTCTTCCTGTTCCAATTCCTTCCTTGCCCTCTCCTGACAAATCTGTTTTTTTGCTGTTGGTACTTGCTTTGATAATTAAATCTCTCCTGATTTCCTGTTGCTGTCACTTGCTCTGAAGACTTTTGTTGGTTGTTGACCTCTGATAAACATCAATAACTTGTTGGCGTTCATTAACTTCTTTTTCTTTGGGTAGTAACACAATGCTTGTTTGGTTGGCTTCTTTATCTTTTGGCCTCACTACTTGTTCGGTGACTCTGACCGCTTGGGCTTGTTTAGGCTCCTTTTTATTAAATAGGTTTCTGTTTACTGTTTTCCCACTCTCATGGTTAACTGTTTGACTGTTAGCCCTACTATTCAACCTCTCTGATCTTCTTAGCGTATTTACGTCCTCTTCTGATGGTGTGGTATCTTCCGTCATTGCATTGCTCTGTAAGACACTTTGGAGTTGTAAGCCATATGCTGATGCCACGCCCCCAGCATAATCACCACGATCTGTTCGAAATTTCTTTATTTTTCTTTTACTAAGCACCTCGTTTAACTTTAATAGATTCTCCTGTAGAACTACAAAGCCAATAGTTAGCGTTTTCGTCTCCTCAGTTGGAGACTTCTTCAGACTAAGGCTTCAGCATTCCATTAAACATTTATATACTCATTAGCCTGTCACATGACTTCAATTTAAACATGTCACATAACTAGATTTAAAAAGTTAGTAACAATACCTAATAAAAAGTAAATCACAACTATTGGCTTTGTAGTTCTAATAAATTTTGCTGGGTTTACTGTACTGAAACAGCATTTTTATTTTATTTACCTTTTGAGTTATTTGTTTGCTTCTGGTTTAAGGATTGATTGTTTGTTGCAGTCGTATCATTATGAAGAACAGTTCCTTACCGTGGACAAGCTTTGCAGCCTCATCAGCTGGATGTGTGTTGAATGATACCTCAAGTGGTTCATTCATAGTTAATGAGGAAGGAGTGATGAACCCGGTGATGGGAAGTCAAAGGAGGACAGGTTCGAACACTATTTTTAGTGAAGACATTTTGAATGGGTGTTAAACCCCACCGGTGCACCCTTTCTGTGTTGAAGAAAGGGATTTGTATGAAGAAATGCCAACTAACAAACTGAATTTTCAAGACTATTTCCGTACATTAGAGAGTGATTTTTCCCTGTTGAAATGTTTACAGTGGGACAATTGTTTTTTTTTTTTTGAGAACAGCCTCAAAGCAAGACAAGTCCCTAAGAGGCTCAGAATAAAAAATTTACCAGCTGGAAAAGACCTGGTTAAGGAACTAACTGATAAGTGGCTAGATATTAGTCAGAATGCAGGTCTACAGTATATGGAAGTGCTTTGTGACTTTAATAATACCAGAATAGTGCAACTAACCAAAAGGTTAAAAACTAATTATGCAAAACTCAAGGAAATCCCATTGGTTGAAAATTTTAATAGTAAAATGTGCATTATACAGGAGAATCTATTTAAGTTAAACAAGGTGCTTAGTAAAAGAAAAATAAAGAAATTTCAAAGACATTGCGGCAATTATGCTGGGGGCTTGGCATCAGCATATGGCTTACAACTCCAAAGTGCCATATAGAGCAACGTAATGATGGAAGATACCACACCATCAGAAGAGGATGTAAATACGCTAAGAAGATCAGAGAGGTTGAATAGTAGGGCTAACGGTCAAACGGTTAGCCACAAGAGTGGGAAAACAGAAAACAGAAACCTATTTAATAAAAAGGAGCCTAAGCAAGCCCAAGTGGTCAGAGTCACCGAACCAGTAGTGAGACCAAAAGTTAAAGAAGCCAACCAAATGAACATTGTATTACTACCCAAAGACAAAGAAGTTAATGAATGCCAACAAGTTATTGATGTTTATCAAAGGTCAACAACCAACAAAGGTCTTGGGCGCAAGTGACAACAACAGGAAATCCGGAGAGATTTAATTATCAAAACAAGTACCAACAGCAATAAAATGAATTGGAACAGGAAGAAGCAGTCCTGGAAGACCTAAGTACAGTGAACTTCAAAATTATTAATTTATCTAGTTATGAACTAACCAAAGATGACTGTTATGTTTTGAGCAAGGGGTTGAATTTTGCCCCAGCTCAAAGAGACAATAAACTGACAATGATAAATGAAATAAGAGATTATGTCAGAAGGCTTAACTTGAATATTTTGTTCGAGACTCAAAGACATAATAATGTGGAATTTTTTAAGCCTAGTTGCTATAACCCGTCCTTGATTAAAGAGTTAGAAATATTTTTAAATGCTTGCAAAGCACAAATGTTGGAAATGTTAGACAATGAAACTGCATTTAAAAAAACTGTCTTTCGGCTTTTCCCAGTTAGGGGTCGCCACAGCGGAACTCCGGTCCACTAATGATTGGCAGTAGAGTTTTACGTGCTGGCTTGCCGGGCTTAACGCACAACCTTCAACAAAGGAAATGAAACTGCATTTAAATACTATAATTGAACAAAGAAAGAAAAAGAATGTTTTGACTTGCTTATTAAAAATGAAGAGGTATTAGTTTTTAAAGCTGATATAGGTAGGGCTATGGTATTTTTGTATAGAAATGAATATGAACAAAAAATGGGGGAAATGTTAGCAGACAAAGATTTTTATAGAATAGTTATGATGAAAGAGGTTAAAAAAGGATATACACAAATTGATTCCTGTATAGAAGAATGGTTCTATACAGGAAGAATAGATGAAAGAACAAAATGAAATTTAACCAACACTAATCCCAAAATAAGTAGGATCTTTGGAATTCCAAAGATCCATAAAAACTTAGATTTACCACATTTAAGACCGATAGTAGCAAGCAAAAACAGTAAAACTGAAGGAATGTCTGTATTTGTAGACAAACATTTACAGAAGATATTGCCTAAGAGCAAAACCTATATAAAAGACAGTTATGATTGCCTAAAAAGATAGAAGGAATTCTTGCAACAGAAGCAGATATATTAGTTACCCTAGACATCAGTTCTCTCTATACCATGATCCCAAACAAGGAAGGTATGGAAACTGTCAGAACAGAATTATTAAAATCCAAAGAATTTTCAGCTTGTATTGTGGGACTTCTAATGGAGATGATTGATTTAATGTTAAGTTATAATTATTTGGATTTTTATGAGCAGAGGTTTGTTCAGACCAATGGTGTTGCGATGGGTGCAGCACTAGCCCCAAGTTATGCCAATGTCTTCATGCAAGGCTGGGAGACTGCAAACATATTAAAAAGTGAGTTAAAAAATGCATAATAAAAATGCTGCATTTTATTGATGATGTCCTTCTGATATGGGGAGGTTCGGAAAATGAATTAGTAAAATTCTTTAAATACATTAATAATGTTTGTTCCTATTTAAGATTTTCTTATAATTATGATAGAGACAAAATAAATTTTTTGGATCATACTATTTATAAGGAAGGGAACAAACTGATTTCTAAAATATATAAAAAGGACTTTCAGAATAATATTTATTTGCATTATTCCAGCCTACATCCTAAGAAGATGAAAATAAATATAGTTAACGGACAGTTAAAAAGAATAAGTAATTTAACTAAAGAACACAATGTGTTTGTGGAAGAAGCAAACAACTTCTGCAAAAGAATGGAAATAAGAGACTATCCACAGAAGGAAGTAAAAGTCGTATTAGAAGAAGAATTAGAAAATAGAAGAAAAAATTCAGGAGAAAATAATAATAAGGTTGAAAGAGGTGTAGACAATAGTTTTAAGACAGTATTAGCAATACAAAATAGTACAGATTCCAACACTATAAAAAGTATTGTTAGGAAAAACTGGGGAATATTGAAAGGCAATAGAGAATTTTTAGAAAAGGTAGGAGCTGAACCAAAGTTTGTGCAAAAAAGGGCCAAAAATTATAAAGATTATTTTCAAAGTAAGCTAAATTGACCTAAAACAGTTGAACAAAAGAGGTGAATGGTGAAGTGTTTCAACTGTAATTATTGCCAATATTTGTATACTGATGGCAATGAAATGGAAGTTGGAAAAGTATTAGTACAGGTTCCTGGAAGATTTACTTGCAAAGTTAAAAATCTAGTGTAGTTACTAATGTGTTTTGAATGTTGATCATTGTATGTGGGAATAACTAAAAGGGAGTTATATAGAAGGATCTACAAACACAATTACACAATCACACATGGAGATATGAAAAATGCTATGAGCAAACATTATATAGAAAAGAAATGTAAAGTTAATTTTAAGTGTATAGTATTAGATGTTTTAATGAATGAACATAATATCATTAATGTTGAAGAAGAGTTAGGTTGGCTACAGTATTGTTGGCAAGTAAAGTTAAATGCATGTTTCCCCCTAGGATTAAATAACAGGGAGGAGTTTGCAATGTATTTGAGAAGGAGGGTGTTAAAACACTAAGTCAGTTTTTAGAACAGATTTAATATGAACAGTTTTTATTAAGTATTGGGATTTACTTTTTATTAGGTATTGTTTTTAACTTTTTAAATTTAGTTATGTGACATGTTTAAATTGAAGTCATGTGACAGGTTAATGAGTATATAAATGTTTAATGGAGTGCTGAAGCCTTAGTCTGAAGAAGTCTCCAATTGAGGAGATGAAAGCGCTAACTATTGGCTTTGTAGTTCTAATAAATTCTGCTGGGTTTACTGTACTGATAAAGCATTTCTATTTTATTTACTTTTTGAGTTATTTGTTTGCTGCTGGTTCGAGGACAAGTTCAGATATTAATATAAATAAAACAGTATTCTGTTTTTGTCTTTCATGATCCTATAGTGTCTTTTCTTCAGTTTGCATTTAAAACTTGGTATTCTATAATTCCATTGGAGTGGGCAGGGTTACATAATTATGTATGCAAATGTTATGTTAATCAGCACACCAATTTGTTCCTATTTTTTCGTAGGCCTTTGTCCAGATTTTTGATGTTTCCAGGGTGAGAAGTATGCTCCAGAGCACTAAAACTTTTAAGACAATGGCATAGGCAACAGAAAGCAAAAATTAGTTGCTGCCAAACTAGAAAAATAACAAGACATCTTGAAGAGATAATTTACATATTTTGGAAATTTTATGAAAATTTGTATAAAGCAGAGAAATGTGGAAATCAAGAAAAAGCGCAAATGGAAATATTTATGGAAGGCTTAAGTATGTCAACAATTAACAGCTATGATAGGAGGAGACGATATAAAAATGGTGATATAATCAATGTGCAGGAAAGTTTGCAGGAATAAATGGAATTCCTGTGGAAATTTGAAAGCTAGGAGGAAAGAAAGTGGCAAAGATCTGGAAGGTATTATTTAACAGTATTTTAAAAGGAAGGGAAACACCAACATCCTGGAAGAAAGCCGTGGTCCTGTAATGCCTAAAGATGGTAAACCCATTAGACCCAGCTTCATATAGATCTATTTCAATTTTGAATTACAAAGTGTTTAGGTCTATAATAGCTAAAAGAATGGCAAAGATGGTGCCAAAATCGATAACTATTGATCAATGTGATATTGTGGAGGTGAGACAAACATTTGCCAACATTAATAGAACAATGATGATCCAGAAGGAAGTAGAATGTAAGAAAATACTACTGTTGTTGTTGGGTCTTGATGCAGTCAAAGTATTCAACAGAGCAAACTGGGATTTTAGGAGTACGGCAATGGAAGCATCTGCATTCCCTAATATAATAGGATATGTGAGGGATTAGAGGCAAAAATTAAAGTGGAAGAGTTCTTCTCTGACAAGTTGTTTCTGAAAAGAGGGACCAGGTAGTGGTGTCCTTTTCACTCTTTGTTATTTGTGTTATATTAAGAGCCACTAGCAAAGAAACTAAGGGACTCAGAAACTCAAGGAAATAATTGGTATAGAAATCAAGAAAAGTTGGCTTTATCTGCAGACAGTATTATTTTGTACATGATAAAACCAGAAAATGACATCTTAGTGTTGTGGAACATTCTGAGACAGCTTCAAGTCTTTTCAGGATATAAAATTAATGAAGTTAAAACAAAGGCTATAGCTATAAACTATGTACCCACACATGAATTGGCTCAGTAATACCTATATTTGTAGGGACACAATAAAGTGAAGTATTTAGGAGTGCGGATTGAAAAGGATTCTGTTATGGCAACTAAGGATGTGTGGGAAAAGAATAAACAAAGAAAATGCAAAAACCGAGAAACTGGAAGCTATTGTTTATGGATATGGATAGCAAGATAGAAGCAGTGAAAACATTTTTAGTGCATTTAATTTTATACACGGGTCAGGCATATTTTTATCAACTAGAGGAGAAGTTATGGAAAGTAATTAACAAAGAGTTGAAGGATTTTATTTGGAAGGGGAAGATGGCAAGGGTCAAGTGGGATGAATTTATCCTTCCCATAGAACAAGGTGTTTTAGGATTAAATAATTTGGGAGGGTGGCCTAATGGTTAAGGTGTTGCCTTGCAAGAACAAGGTGCAGGGTTTGAGTCTCACAAGGATAATTGACTAGGCTTAAAATGGCTTGCAAGGGCAGTTAGCTTAGTACTAAACTATGAAACAAAATGTTTTAAGGCTACACAGTTAAGGCTCATATACATAACACAATCAAAAAGTTATACTTCAAAGTGGAAAGGGATAATGAAAAAGCATGAGGAAACTCAAGAAATAAGGAAGGAGTGGGATTTTGTATGTAGATCCTTAAGGAGAATAACAGCCATACAGAATATTATTACTATCATTATTATTATTATCATTGCAATATTCCTAGATACAGTTTGGGAAAGTAGCTATGAAGATCCTGTGGAACATAACAGTGATGCTAAATGGACAGAAGAAGTAAATGAAAAAATAAGAAGTTTAAAGGTGCAGGATATGACATGGGATGAAGTAACAGCCAGAGAGATTGAAACAAAGTTAAGAAAAGCCTCTAATTGGAAATCCCCAGGCCCAGATGCAGTACCTAACTTTTGGTTAAAAGTATTAACATCTCTGCACAAATATTTAACCATGAGTAAGAACTATTTATATGTGCACCCTGAACAGACACCAAACTGGCTAACAACTGTCAAAACAATGCTCCTATGTAAGGGTGAACCTGCAAGCTACCCTAAAAAGTATAGGCCAATAACTTGCTTTCTGAAAATGTATAAACTATACATGGGAATTGATGCAGGCAGGGTTTATAGTCATTTAGAAGAACACTCAAATATGGCAGTAGAACAAAAGGGAAATGAAAGTCATATGGAACAAAGGATCATTTGTTGTTAAATAAAGTGATAGTGGAGAACTGTAAAAAAGGGAAGAATCTAATTATGGCATGGATTGACTACAAGAAAGCATTTGATAGTTCCCCACATTCATGGATAAAAGAGTACTTAAAAATGTATAAGATACACCCTACACTGTTCAACTACATTATAGTAACCATGAAACAGTGGTGGCAGACCACTTCACAATTAAGCCATAATAAAAGACAGATTATTATCCCAGGGATAAAAATTCAAAGGGGGATATTCCAGGGTGACTCTCTGTCATCGTTGCTATTCTGCCTTGCCCTTAAACCATTAAGCTGTTTACTTAACAGCTTAGGCCATGGCTATAATTTGGCTACTAGAAAGCAACAAAGTGTAAAGACTTCTCATCTTCTCTTTGTTGATGATTTAAAACTGTATAGCTCATCAGACGAGGAACTGAAAGCTGGAGGTTGTTAAACCCTTTGCAGATGATATAAGAATATAATTCGGTCTATGATATAAGAATGTCATTTGTTCTTGATAAATGTGCAGAAGTAACCTTTAAAGCAGGAAAACTGCAGCACCAGGTAAACATCAGTTTGGGACAAGAATATATTAAAGAACTCGAGCATGAGAGAGTGTATAAATATTTGGGAATTGATGAAGAATCAACAATAAAATATGAACAAATGTGAATAAAACTTAATAAGGAATACTTTACAAGACTTAAATTAATTCTGAAAACAGCATTGACATTTAGGAATAAAATCCAAACTATAAACCAATATGCTCTTGCTGTCCTAACTTACAGTTTTGGAGTGATTGACTGGCTCCAAAATGTGTTGGATAGATTAGATAGGAAAACAAGAAGGATGCTTCATGCTCACCAAATGATTTATAAAAAGCATTGTATACCAAGATTATATATTCCCCCTTCCGAAGGAGGGATGGGCCTCCTTGAAATTGATTACATGTATATATTTGCAATTGTGGGACTCCACACATATCTGCTGACCCCACAAGACTCAAATGTATTGAAAGTTTTAAAACATGAGTTGAATAAATCTAAGATGACTTCTCTGCTTAATTTAGCAGAAGCATGTCGGCATCAACCAGGAATGGAAATCAAACCAGAAGTAGATGAAAATCAGGCAGCAACTGAATGTACCAGAAAACAAAAGAAAGAATATGAGGTAAAGGACCAGATGAGAAGACAAGAAATGTGGAAAAAGCATAAATATAGTTGCAAGTATAGAAAACTTCCAGAAGAACCTCATGTTCATCAGGAATGAATGCAGGAATGGTTAAGCAGAGGCAAATTCAAACCAAGAGATGAAAGGCTAATATTGGCAGCCCAAGATAGTTGGCTATGTACATGCTAGTTTACAAAGTCCATTGAACATGTAGGAGAAACAGACACATGCAGGTTTTGTAAAACCAAATTGGAAACAGTTGCACACCTTGTTGCTGGTTGTGCCATACTAATGGCAGAAGGACTGTATACTGAAAGGCATAATAATGGGGCAAGACTATTGCACTGGGGATTGTGCAAACACGGTTTTGAAGTGGCTGAAAAACACTGGAAACATAAGCCACAAAGCATCATAGAAAATGATGAAGTTTATATCACATGGGATCACCAATTACCAACATTCAAATGATGCTAGAAAACCAGGTATAGTGGTCCAAGAAAAGACGACAGAAGTAGCATTGATCACTGAAATCACCACACTCAGTGACTACAGTGTCATGCATACAGAGAGACACAAAGTCATAAAATATCAGGATTTGCAGGCAGAAATGAGAGTAATGTTGAAGAAAGATACCCAGACCGATCCAATAGTAGTAGGAGCAATGGGTCTTATAAAAAAGAATCTACAATCGTATTTAGATATGCTACCAATACATGCAGCTCTGTACGAATTGCAGAAGGAGTCATTACTGGGCACATTGCAGGTGCTGCGAAGAGCACTTTTGGCTGACATAAAAGACTGAAACAATACTGATTTCAAGAACTTTAATCATACTTTGACTTAGGAATGGGGTCCATTCCCATCATGGTATTAGAAACCCAAAACATTTGGAGAAATTAAAAAAACAAGAAAGATTATATTCATTAATTAGCAGAAAGTATTTTAAGAGCTAAGCCAACAGGAGAATGGAGAAAGGAGATTCTGCCAATAGGGATGACTGCAGTTGGGTACAGAAATAGACAAGATGGGGCTGGAATTTACTGGAGAAAACTGGTAGAGGAGCTAAGGGATTGAGAGGAAATAGCAAAAGAGTAAAAGGTAATAGAATGGGAAACAGCCAAGAAAACATGTAGACTGCAGGTTAGAGACTGTTCCCTATCACAGATAGATTTCAAAGTACAGAAAAAGAGAAAAAGATAGGGGAAACCTAAGTGAAAAACCTGTTCTGGTAAAGTTTTTAGTTGAATCTAGAACAGATGGCGCTGTTAAGCAAGGCATAATTAGTAAGGCATATAAAATATTGCACAAAAACTATAGGAATCAATTAGAGGAGGTTAGAAAAGAATATGAAAAGAGACTGGGTAAGCAATTCACAAGGAAACAATTGGAAGACATTATGTATGGCTCCCTATTATGCAACAAAATCTAGAAGATTTAGGATTTTGACAGGAAGTATTTGCATATGTATTTTTATACTCCAAGCAGACCCCAAAGATTTTTTTTCCTCAGCCAGATGGGAAATGTTGGAGTTGTGATGAGGAAGAAAGAGATAACTGGGAACATATGTTTTGGGAGTGTAATGAGTTGGCAGACTTTAAAAATTCCCTACAGAATAATCTGTCAGTCATATTGGTTGAGAAAATGGGTCCAACTAAGGAAATGATTTTTGAGCTGGGATAAAGGATTTAAATTGCATAGGCCTTGTTAAGTTAATTCTGGAAGCTGCCAAAAAAGCAATTAATAGAAAATGGAAATCAAATTCTAAACCAACCATATTTGAAGTAGTGAATATTGTAACAGAGATAAAAGAACTGGATGTGGGACCTTTAGAAAGGATAGGAGCAAATTACATAGAAAAAAGGAAGTTTTGGGAACACTATATTCAGAATAATGTTTGGGGGTAAGTTATGTAATGCTTGATTGATGATAATTGTACATAAAAATATATGTGATGTCTGTAACTGTGAACATGTAAATACAGTTTGTTTTCTTCTACATACATGTATGTTTGCCTGTGTCAAAAGTGATAAAGGTGTTAAAATATTTATTTTATTTATTTACATTTGATAACTGGGTAGCGTCCGGCTAGGCCAGAAGCCCATTTTCAGCAGAGACTTGGGGAGAAAAGCTCCAAGGAAGATTACATAACTTATACATTTGTACATATGACAATTACAATAGGAGTTCAAAAGCAAGTTCCTTGACATTGTATTTAAAATCATATAACAATGGTAGTACAATAAGCTTATACTATTCATACAGACAAAACAAAAATATATATTTGTTTTTTGTTTGTTTGTTTGTTTTATTTTTTCAGGACAAAATATCACAAACTGAAGCTAAGAAAGCTAAATTGCCAAGAAATATTGACAATGGGTGGTGGAGAGAAGGAAGTTAGACAGTAAGGGGTTAAATTAGCCTGGTGGAGAACATGAGCAAAGCCTATGTTTGGTGAAATATTCCTTTAGGGACTGTTTAAATGAATGTGCATTGATGGACAAAATATGCTGAGGTAGAGAATTCCAGTGTTTGGCAATGATATGTAAGTATAAGGAGACGCTGTGTGAGTTTTAGGTTTTGTTAATCTTCAACAATACTTTCTCAGCAGACCTAAGAGATTTTTGGTTAGTGTTTTTCTGTTTTTTCATTAGTTACTGTAGGACTGGACAAGGTCAGATAGAGCTGGGCAGTTGTCAGGTTTATTTAAGACTGTATGGGCAGTTATTAGCTGAGTCAGAGTAAGCAGGTGAGAGAGCTCTAACCAGTTCAGCTGGACAAGGGCAGTGCAATTGTGAGATCTTTGAAACTGATTAGTGGCAAATTTTGCTATTTTGTTATAGCAAGATTCAAGGCTATTCAGTTCAGATTTGCGAAGACTGGTAAATATTTGTGAACAGTAAAGCAGGGAAGATAAGAGTTGGGTTCTGGCTGTTGCGAATATGGCATGTTCAGTAAGATACGATTTAGCCCTATAGAGAGAGACAAGTTTGACATGAACCTTTTTAATTGTTAGTGCAAGGTCAAACTTAAGTCCACTATCAATTATGACACAAAGAATTTTTGTATGTTCAACGGGTTCTATTTTTGTACCATTGGAGGAGGAAATAGAGATAGGTGATTGGTTGTTTGTTGTTGAGGTATTATAGAAGACCATAAGCTTGATTTTATTGGGGTTAAGTATAAGCTGATGAGCTGTTAAGTAGTTTTCAATATTGTGGAGGGCTGCCTGAGTTTTTTCTTGGAGTTCCTTGATGGAGGGAGCAGAGCAGATTAGGGAAGCATCATCAGCATATTGTATGACTGAGGCTGCATTTGCTGAGGAGTTTAGGTCACTGGTAAAAACTGTGAATAAAAGTGGGCCAAGGATAGATCCTTATTGGACTCCTACACATATAGGTAGCTGGGGGGAAAGTTTATTGTCCCATAAAGTGGTTTGTTTCCTATCTGACAGGTAGCTATGAAACCAGCTTAGGGCTTTATAGCTGCAGTGGTAGAAAGCCAGTTTATTGAGAAGTATTTGATGCGATACAGTGTCAAATGCTTTTGACAAATCTAGGAAGGTAGCAGAGACTAGTTGTTCTTTGTTTTTGAGCTGATTTACAGTATTAGTAAAGCTAATTAGAGCTGTACTGGTGCTATGCCTAGGTCAAAAACCATGTTGTGTATTATGTAATAGACTATTTGACAGAAAGTGGTCTAAGATCTGTCTGTGTATACATTTTTGAAAGATTTTGGCAAGTGATGACAAAATGACTATGGGTCTATAGTTAGATACATTAGTAGAGGGACCACTTTTATGTAAGGTTCTGAAGTGAGATACTTTCCAGAGGAGTGGTACGTACAGTTCAGAGATAGAACAGTTAATGAGAATAGATAAAGGATAAGTGATGGAAGTAGCAGCTAGATGTAGAAAGTCACCAGGTAGATGGTCTGCAGCTAGTGAGCAAGGTTTTAGTTTAGAAAGGAGATTTTTAGCATAACATGTTTGGATAGGTTTGAGATAGAGGAGGGTAGAATTGTTGTTAGAGGTTTGAGGTATGGACAAAGGCATATTAGGGGTTCTGTTTAGTAGACAGGTTATTGAGTCAATAAAATGGGAGTTAAATTGAGTGGCTATGCAATCATTTGGGTTGGTCAGAGTTGGGGTTGGGGTAGTGGGTTTTCCTTGGTTGAGAAGGATGTTGATTGTTTTTTTGGAATCTTTTGGGAGATTTCTGGTATTTTAGCTGACTTGTTTGGAAGTAGGGTTTTTTTGTCTTGTTTAATTAGTTTTTTGGTTTGATTTCTAAGTTGTTGGTAGGTAATAAGATTTGTTTACCTTTATTATTCTGAAAGAGCTACCAGTGTTAGTAGAAGAACTTTGTCTTTTGGCAACCAGGGAAGCTGTTGGATTTGGTATGAATTTTTCTAACTGGAGCTAGATTATTAAGTATTTGTAGGAAAGCACTATTGAAGTACTGCACTGCATGGTACAATTGAAGAGTTTTTAGATGTGCCTGGACATATTGTTGAAGAAAAGTATTAAATAAGGTAGGAGAAAAGTGTTTTTTATTGTGAATGAAGTGAAATGAAATGTTACAGGAATTGTGTGTATGTTTTCTAATCAAGTAGGTAGGGAAGTGATCACTTAGTGTGTCAAAGAGATACCCAGCATCATAGCTAATATTGAATTTGTTTGTTAAAATCCAGTCAAGAATGGATTGCCTGTTGCTGTGTTTGTTGATGCGTGTGGGGTAGTTAATTTTTTGACAGAAATTGTACAGGTTTATAAAGTTAGTAGGGGAGTTAGAAGAGCAGGTAGTTCAGTCAAGGTTAAAATCTCCAAGTATAATGTTTTCATGGCTGAAGTTGGTAGAGGCCCATTCAGGGATGTTTTCAATATTTTTGAGATTATTAGCAGGGGGCAGATAGATTGTTATAAAGATAATGGACTTATGATTATTCATATCTAGGCATGCTACTGAAAATTCTGAGTTAGGGATATCAGGTAGAGTAGAGTTAAGATGCACCAGTTTAAGATTGTCTTTAAACATAATGGCAATCCCACCACCATGTCTAGATACTGTATCAGTCCTGAGGGTGTTATAACCATTGTGAAGAACTTCTTCAGATTTAATATGAGACTTAAGCCATGTTTCAGTAATGACAGCTATATCGGGGAGTAAAGGGCAACAGCAGCATGAAACGTATGCACTTTGTTTATCAAGCTTCTGAGGCTGACATTAATGATGAGACGGTCACAGTTACTTTTTTCAGTGGCAGATAGAAGTTAGGTGTGGAGATAGGGGAGGTGTCAGAATGTGGATTTGGGGGGGGGTAGAGAACGTGGCGAGGATTGGACCTGGATTAGGATGGATATCACATTGGAGTTTAATATGGGTAAGCAAATGGAAGGTAAGAAACCTTAGTCTGGAAAACAGACTGTGATATATATATATATATATATATATATATATATATATATATATATATATATATATATATATATATATATATATAGGTCCAACCCTCGCCACTGTTGTTTGCATTAGCAATTGAACTTTTTTCTTCCACTATTCGTCTTAACCCTAAAATTAAAGGTATTGAAATTAATAATCAAATTAATTCCAAAATTATGCTCTTTGCTGATGAAATTTTACTCACTTTATTAAATTCAGAAGAGTCACTATGTGAACTAAATTTATTACCTGAAAGATTTTATCACATCTCAGGTTTAAAGATTAATGCTTCCAAATCAAAACACATGTTATTAAATAATAAAAATAATTCAATTTCTAACATAAATCCAATTGTTGGGAAACGGGTTTCTTCTCTAGATTACTTAAGAATTGTTTTATGTGAAACGTTAGAATTAACTCTATCTACAAATCATAATAATATTCTGGGTACACTTAAATCGTTAATAGTGAAATGGAATAAATTGTTCCTAACATTTGAAGACATATTGCAGTTAATAAAGATGGTACTTCTCCCAAAGGTAAATTACATCGCTTTAGCTTTAGCAATACCTATTATGCCTAGTAAAAAAAGGTTTAAAAGAATTAAACAGAATCTTTTTAAGATTCCTTTGGTATCCCAAAAAATAGGATTACTTTCCTAAACCATATTAGACCCTGGGAAATGGGGGGCATAAACTTTCCTGATTTAGAATCTTACATTAAAGCATCTATTCTTAAAACAGTTATAAATTGGATAGATCCAAAAAGTTCTTCTGCTTGGAAAACATTACATACTGCTATTTTTCAGGAAGAAAATAAATTAGCAAAAAATATACAACTGCTTGGACAGAACAATGTTCTCTGGAATATCATCTGTATCATCTTACAATACAATTTCACCAAGCCTACTAACCTAAATTATATAAATTACATTTATAACACTTTCCGGAACTTCATAAACAATAATATTGAAATCAAATTATGGTTTCAGTTATTAACTCCTTTTAATATTACAAAAAATGTTGTTAATAAAATTTCCATAAATACTCTTAACTTATGGAAAAGAAATAATTTCTCATGTTGGTATCAATGTATAGAAAATCTAACAGTCATGAATGTCAATCAGATAATTAATACATTCAATCTATCAAGTAGTGACTGGTTAGTTCTTAATAGTCTGGTACGATATGTGCAAGATATGTGTAGAACAATAGAAAATTTCATTTAACTCCATACCTAAATTTATATTTTATCTACATGAAGTATTATACAGAGACTTTAATTGGACAAATTTAACTTCAAAGTTATATAAAATTATTATTAGTTACAAAACAAATTCTAACCAGAAATGTTGGAATTTTATCAATAAAGATTGTTCATTGTTGTTATCCAAGGAATCAAAAATAAACGTACTATATTCTATTAAGTTAACTTCAAATATGCAAAGTCAGAGAATCTTTGCATGGAAATTCTTGCATAGACCCTTTTACACCCCTAATAAAATAGCTAGATTTAAAAATACAAATGAGGCAATATGCTGGAGATGTAATCTAAAATGTAATGCTGATTGGTCACATATTATATATGACTGTATTCATATTAAAAAAATTTTGGGAGGATGTTGGTGAATTTCTGCAAGCCATTTTTACTGACTCTTTCATTTTGTCAAAGTCATTAATTCTTCTGAATAAAATTGAAACCACTACTATGAAAAAGAAGGAACTTTATCTTCTTTGGACTATAATGGCTATCTCAAAAAAATGCATCACTACGAAATGGAACTCCTCTATCATCCCAACAATTGATTATTTTCTCACTCTATTGAAAGAAGTAACACTGTTGGAAATTAAAGTCAAGGAAATGAGGATCTTTCCGAAGAAATGGACTAACAATCCTTGGGAGAAAGTTCTCTCCCTAATAGAGACACTCAAAATGGACACAATTTTATCTTCATAAGAAAAGAGGAAGCAAGAATGCAACTTATAATTTGTTAATGCTTGTACAATAACCTTTATTATTTGTCTGTGTATCTATGATTGTATTCCTTTTGACTTTGTCTGACCTGAGGCCATTGTATATTCTGTAAATAGTTCATTCAATTCACTTTTATTTGATCTGTTGTATTTACTATGTATTGTTTTAAAAAAAAAGTTTTCTGAATAAAATTATTTGAACAGAAAAAAAAAAGATTTAACTCCTTGAATAATGAATATATATATAATATATTACTTTCTGCCTAATGTCAATGCATCCCCCTGACTTAAACCAGGGATAACTATACCTATGTACTTGCCTATCTCATGTTTTTTCATGTATCCTCTGTAAATAACTTACCTGTAATTATGTCTACATTGTTATATTTTTGACTCTGACTACCTTGGAGCTTTTCTCCCCGGGCCTACGCTGAAAATGGACATGTATCCAGTCGGGCTATCCCGGTCAACAAATGCAAAATAAAATAAATAATAAATAAATATAGCCAGGTAAGTAGTGTCCAAAACATAAGTGCTGTTTTCATCAAGTATCAAGTTAAAAATGGCAGGATTCTTGTCTTTTGCAAAGATTACCTTTTGTGCTTCAAGTCAGACCTCTCATTCCTCTTGCAATGATCTGACATGAAATGCTCAGATTTCCCACTGTTGACTTTTTTTGGACAGACATCTGTAAATATTCTAAGGTAGGCTTTAACAAGATCTCAATCTGAAAATGGCTTACTTTTTTTTATTTTTGCTACAGTCTACTATTAAATAGCTGAAGTTCAGTGCTGCGTTACTACCCTTACTTGCTACTTTCAAAAATGATTGCTGGCTGCTGCTATCTTGTTTCAGTGCTACTGCTTTGTCACTCCTTAGCTGACCAACGATGCTGTCAAATCTAGCTGTATGATTTGCAGCATAATGGTGCTCTATGTTGTACTCCTTGGGCACAACAATAGTTTCTTGAGAGATTAAACAAAAAAAAATGACGTTGTTCTTTTAATTATGAAATAGTCCACAGACCACAAATGTTTGCAAACATGACTTTCATTGTCAAACGTTCTGCTCTTATAAGCAGAGAGCATTGCAATAAGTATTTGGTTCCATGTTCGGCTACTGAATACTAAAAAACTCGAACCATGAAATAACAAACATAAAACAGTGAAAGGGACAATTATCATACAGCGGCAACTTTGAAAAAAATACATTGAATGGTCATAGCTGACCAATAACCAGGAAGTAATGTGATGCATAAGGTAAGTGAAGAGAAACCTTTTAAATTTGCCGTATTCCCCACTGTAGTATGATCTCAGAGTTGGTATATATAGTTGGGCTGTGTGGGGGGCACAGCCCCCCCACCTTGATTGGTTGTGTGTGCGATTTGCTGACAATGGCCATTCAATGTATTTTTTTCGAAGTTGCCATTGCTCAATAATTGTCTCTTTCGCTGTTTTACTTTCAATGTTTCACGGTTCGAGTTTTCAAGTATTCAGTAGCCAAACATAGAGCCTAAGTATTTGTGGGAAAATGAAGCAAGAAAAGACAGATCAGAGCTTAACTTAAGTTGACCAGCTTCCTTCCATCCATTGATGGCTTTCCAAAAACATTCTGCAATAACATATGCTCTGAAAAGCTGTACATGGTATTCCAGAATTAACTTCTAAAGGGCACTCTACAGTAGCAAGACCCATCATGAAGCAAACTCACTAGCAAGACTCTGCATACTGTTACATTGTACATTGTGTTGTATATTATCAACACTCATTAATATGAACATGGAAGGAATTACGATCACCCATATTTCATCTTGCTGCACTTAGAAACACAATGCTGTCTCACTGGAGACCCTCCTTCCTTTCACAACAATCCATATCAATTATCAGTATCTTCTGTTTGCTTGTGGATATGAAATAAATTATAATTGTAGTACTGTAATACACTGCAGCCACAGCTACACATCCTACAGTTCTCCAACACCTCAAACAAGCCATGCCAACGATCATTAACAGCAATTACTTTAACTGCCAGACTTTGAGCATGCTTCTGATGTCTGAGTAAAAGAAAATACAGTACAGCCATTTTAATATAACTCAACTTGCTTTGTCATATGTGTGAAGAATTGGTGAGAACCCTACAACTAGCTGTGATGTAGGTGCTGTTACCCACTGTGTTTCAATGAATAATCCACAAAATACAGGCTTGGCACTAAGCACATAGTGAGAATATGTACTACTGTCCTGGGTATGGGTTTCCAACCTCTACATTCAAACTAGACTGCACACTGCTCACTTACAGAGCCACAACGCTATCTCCATAAACTAAGGTCTCCCAGAACCCCTCTATCCATGGTAACTGCATTTCACACAAAGCATTATTTTTCCAATATGCACAATTTCAAGGGAAAGCTGTTGAATTTTCCAATTCCCCATAGTTTTCTTCCTGGTCCTGTAATACGGCCACCACCGTGAAGTAAAGTCAGAGGCTTCCAGTTACCTGTCTGCTCTTATTTTGCCATTTAACATCTCTTTCATGGTCAAATGGGACCCTAGGCAGGGTAAAATGGATTAGCTCGCCCCACAGCCATTCAAGTGTTCCATGGCTTGTATCTCTCTCTTTTTCTCCAGTTATCATAAACGCTGTTCAGATCTGTCACTATGCATACTATTTTCTTCTTTACTTCTAATTGTATATAGTTGGATTTAATTTATAGCACAAACACTGATATCCATTTACTAAACAAAACCATACAGTCTCACAATGCAAACAGACATAGCTTGAGCAATAGTAAACTTCTCTGCCTTGAAACTCACATTGATTGAAACAGCACTGAAACCCACATTCATAGAAAATGCATGTGGCCAGTGGTAGATTGTGCATGTTTGGGCTGTTTTCAAACCAATGGCCCCCTGCACACATTTGTACGACCTTACATAAATGCATGTGTTGTTTGATTCACCTTCCTGATTGTATTAAATTATATTCCTTGTTTAATACAGCACCATTTGTTAGACTCTGTTTTAAATTTGTAGTTTTGAACATTTTTCCAGTAAGCAGTAAAATAAATATATGAACCAATAATGACAAAGCTACTTATTTAAGAACATTTCAATCATAACAGTCCACTCAAACTGCTGTTGTTATAATTCACCAATATCAGTCAATATTCACAATCGGTGCAGAAGTAACAATCATTTGAATAATTCCACATTAAAGAAAACTGTAACTAATGAAGAGGTTGCTGCTGGCAAACAACTTTGCATTTCAGTGCTTCATCTACAAATTCAGTGTCTGCTGCCCTTGAAGAATAAATTGCTTGTCTTGCATTAAAAAACTTGATGTGCTGGTGATATGCAATAGGGAATGGCTGGCAAACCAACAGCTTCATAGTTACTAGGCATCTCATTCAAAGGAAGACACACTTGGGAAGTCAGTACCCCCCCCCCCCAATGCTGCATGGTAGTCTCTGTAATTGATCAACCTGGTATGTGAAGAGAACCCACAGCCTTCTACACCAAAATCACATGTGCAACCTGTTGCATCACTGACACTGAACAGCACAAATGAAGTACTGCAACTGACACTGACAGACTGTAAACCTCAAGTGGTTTACATAAACAAAGAAAAAATAAAATTAAATGATATCTGGCAGTTGATGTGGAGGTTTAGGGTACTTACTTGCCAATGATTAAGGTTCAGGGTTTGACTCTGAGCAAAGTCACTTAACTAGACATCACTCAATTAACACAAAAGAACTGTGCACTTGGAATCTGCACTCGCAGAGTGGTTTGTCTCTGTCTCTCTCTCTCTGAACACAAAAAGAAGATTTGCATTCACTGAACAGCTTTGTTATGTCTCTGAAAGATTTGTGCTCACTGAGCAGAGAAACTGAGCATGCAAAATCTGTTTGTCCTTACTGAACAGCTTGGCTTTGTCTCTTTCTATCTCTCTCTTTCTCTCTGTACACACATACACACACACACACACACACACACACACACACACACACACACACACACACACACACACACACACACACAAGATTTGCACACACTGTATGGCTTGACTTTGTCTCTCTCTGCATATCCCTGTTTCAGAGTTGTGCACTTGAAGTCTGTTTGCTTTCCGTATATCACTGCAAGTCAGGTTGATTATGATCTTGGCTATTCTATTAAATTCCATGCAGACATCCTAACACTGAGGTTTCTGGGGCTTGCTGTGTTACAGAAGTCTCCCAAAGGTCCTAAAGCCCTAATGTATTTCTGGAAGTCTAATGCTGAGGCATGTTTTATTATTGGAAGCATTTTTATAGTGAAGCCAACCACCCTCCCAACTAGTACAGGCCCTAGGTAGTTGCCTAGGTTACCTAATGGTGGATCTGGCTCTGCTTTCACAGGCAGTTGGCTGAAGCAGTCTGAAAGACATGGCCTTTACACAGGTTCATAGGTTCACAGGTGTGTACTAGTCTAAAGGCCCTGGGGCCTTTACAAGCCTAGTGCCCTGGCATTGTCCCGCCCATCATTAGTTCCCAGTGCCTCTATCAAGTAGAGCCACTGGAGTGATCCCGGGGGTGAACTTTTTATTTCCCATCCATTCATCAAGATTTCTCCTGAAGAGGGCTAGTGAGGTGCTCTGCTTGACATGTATGGGAAGTCTATTCCAGAGCATGGGTAGTCTCTGAGTTATAAACCTGTCCCTCAAGCATGTTCTGTTGATTCTGGTAATGAGGCTGGGGTCTCTGGAGCTTGTGGTGTGCAGGGGATTGGGATTTCTTTAGATGTAGCATTTCTAACAGAGCTGGGTCAGACATGGCTTTGTAAGTCAAGCAGAGATCACCTCTTAGTAGATGATATGAGGCAGAGAATAGCTGGAGTTTTTTTAGTCTGTCCATGTAGGACATGTGTTTAAGGCCTAGGGTCCTCCCTGTGAGGTACTTTTGTGGCCTCTCCAGCTGTTGCAGGTGTCTAGTGAGGTACATGCCAAATGGGGCATTATACTCTATGATTGGTCTGAGGGAAGAGTAGAGAGAAATGATGACCTCTGTCTTCCTGGATGCAAAATCCTTGGTAATGAGATGTGCCACATAGAAGGATTTTCTGACCACAGTGGTAATGTGGTGGTTGAAGGAGAGGTGGTTGCTGTCAACCTGTGTCCCCAGATCTCTTATAACACCTTCAGTGTTCAGTGAGCTCCCATCGATGTGGTAATTAGTGGGAAATGAGTTTTTCCCAAAGGGGAGAAGGACGCATTTTTTGGCATTAAGCTTAAGGCCATGATTTCGACAATAGTCATTGGTCTCAGTGAGGATGTCTGCATCACTCAGGGAGTTAATAGTGGCTCCCAGCTTGCAGTCATCTGCAAATTTGGTCAGCCAGAGTCCCTCCATGTTGGGCTGGACATCTGAGAAGTAGATACCAAACAGGAGAAGACCCAAGACCAATCCCTGTGGAACTCTACTCGTGACTACTTTCACACTGTAGGTTCTATCTGTGAGCCAATTTGCAACCCACCTAACGATATAGGGATTGATGCCAAGTTTGCTGAGTTTATCTATAATTCTTGAGTGAGGAATGGTATCAAAGGCCTTAGCCAGATAGAGGTAGGCTGTATGAACTGCCTCACCTTCATCCATCACATAATGTGGAACAAATGGGCAAAATGTGGAATATTTGCTACTGGCTTTAACTAAGAAGCTCAGAGCATGAATATTAACAGTTTCTACATACTTAAAAAGACTTATTTTCATAAATTAATATGATTCGGTGTCATTCAGTATTATTTACAATGGATATTTGTTCACAAAATTCTTAACAATGAATGTGTACCAACTCCTTTCAATGTGGAACAGAGTGTAGCAGAAGTTTCAAGACTCAAAATGAGAAATATTCTTCATAATGTGATGGAGTTCAAAAGCATGGCTTACACTCAGGAAGTCGCTCCCTTAGTAAAAGATGAAACATAGAAAAAAATCAATAAGTAAAAGGAGCGGCCCTAGGTCAACTGGTGCCCTAGAGAGAAGGGCTCCATGGCGCCCCCCACGACACTATCTGGTGCCTCCATCCTGGTCTACCTACACCAAATAAATACTGAAAAAGCACCCCTGCTAGACCGGCACCCTAGGCAGCCGCCTAGTTGGCCTATGCCTAAGGCCTGCTATAAAAGGAAAGCAAAAAAATATTCAGGAAAAGCAGAGAGAGAGAGAGTGTGTGTGTGTGTGTGTGTGTGTGTGTGTGTGTGTGTGTGTGTGTGTGTGTGTGTGTGTGTGTGTGTGTGTGTGTGTGTGTGTGTGTGTGTGTGTGTGTGTGTGTGTGTGTGTGTGTGTGTGTGTGTGTGTGTGTGTGTGTGTGTGTGTCTGTGTGCGTGTGTGTGAGTTTTGTTGTCCATCAGTTGCCATGTGTGCCAGGAGATCTCACGCACTTAAGGGAGGTACTTGCTACAGTGTCAGTACTATACTCTGCATATCGCTCATACTAAACTTCTAAATATGCTTCTTCATCCTTACTGACATCATGGAGAATGAGAAGATAAAGTTTGTTAAATTCTTTATGTCAGTGCCTTTAGTAATTAATTACTGAAGTCAGTGTGAGTGAGAAAGCATTACTGAAGTCAATGCAAGCAAGAAGTAGATCTTTGTAAAATTCATTCTTTAGTTGTCCTTATTTAGGTAGTTAAATAAGAATTTCACAATATTCTGCTTCTCAGGAAACAAAAAAAAATTGTCTGAAGGAAGAAAAATAAATGGCAACCAACTCTGTATATTCCACAATTTATTCGCTACAAGACAGTGCAAAGTAAGCATTTTCATCTCACATAAATCACAACAAGACCAAAAACTTTTATCAGGCTTGCTTCTCACTTACATTGACTTAAGTAAAGTTTCTCACTCACATTGACTTCAGTAATGCTGAAATAGCACATTTTAAAAAACTCTGCATCTCAATCACCCTATAAGAAAAGCCTCCAACAAATATGCAGTCATTTATCCTGGACAATTACTGCAGGCACTGCTACTGGCATTTCTGGAATACAACTACAGTAAAAAAAGGAAAGAAAACAAATGATCTGCTACCATTCACAGTATCAGTGGGTATAATAATAGGTCAAAATCCACACAAGAAGCACTTTCATCCCTAGACTTCTAAGGATGAAAGTGCTCGCTGTGTGCAATTTATATAAATTATTAAAGCAAACCAAGATTGTCAGTAGCACCAGCTCTTTTGTTTTCTTTCTAACACATGATATTGCCAATGGCTTTGCAATAAAGTGCATCAGTACTGTAACCATTTGAAATGTCGGGACACTCTTTAGAGAGTCCTGTAATGCTTAGATTGAATGGCTGAAAAAACAACTTACATATACTAACTTCAAGATTGCCATTTCTTGTAATATTCTCTTTTCTCCAAGGTATGGCAATCTCAGAGACAGTATGTTTACATATATGTTTGAGGCAGTGTGGGGGATTGTCACCAAAATTGAAGTGCAGGGGGATTGCCCCCTACAAAAAGAAGCTTAAAGGAGAAGTGCAATGTTCACTATTCACTCTCCTCTTGCATTTTTGGCTGTTTTTTCCTGTATGTCAGCACTTGGGGTTACAAGTGCCGACACTTCAATAGGGAGCCCATCAATATTGCCACAAACTTCTCATTACAAACACATTAAAGGGGCCACTGACAAAAAGGTACTGATCCCTCTGACAGTAGCATTAAACTACAGAACTGCTTGTTGCTCGGAGAACAGAGAAAGGAAATCTAACTTAAATGCAAACACTAGTGCTGAAAAAAATTTGCACTTTATTCATCTGCTTTTACTGTATTTGTGTTTCTTCCTACTTTATTACTAGGGGCATTGACTACAACTCTGATCTGCGATATATAGCAATAAGTATCCTTTTCTGTGCATTTAAAGTGTTTTTGTGATTGCATCTGCTTTATTTTCTGAAAAAAAAACAAGAGCAAAACAAAAATTATACTTGTTTCCCACCTTTCTAAGCTAGTCTAGTCCAGTTTTCAGGTTAGTGCTGAATTTAGGGCTGTGTTACAAATCTCTGTGTTTGCGCATACCTTACTTAGATAAAAGGAAGCTTCTCTGTTCACCTGTGAGAGAGGGGAGCTTTGAGCAGCCCATCTGTTCCTGGAGGAGTGGTTTCAGCCCAGAAATTAGTAGTTTATTGGCCATTTTGGGCTAATTTCTATCTCTTTCATTTCCCTGCTATAAATACCACATTTGCCCGGTTTTGCGTGCCAGGCAGCACTGGTTAGCTAGGGTATAACTATTCATGGCTCCACAAAGTCTCCTCTTCAATTTTTCCCTTGAAACTAGACAAACTTTCAACTTAAGCACTCAAGCCATTCATTTCTCAGCTCGGCACTTGCTCAAAACTCATAGCAAGCACTTATAAACCCTAGCACTAGACCCTCCTGTACTGTACAGCAGGACAAGGCTCTCTATTCGACCTTACCAGCCATCCAGTAAAACATTTCACTGTACCTATCCAGGCATGTCCAAAGGGCAGTTTCAGGTGTACTCTCCAGTCCAACTTGTGAATCTGGGCATTTTGAGGCAATGTTACAACTGCCTCATGTACACAGACAACCCTCTCCTCCTACCACCAAACACTAATACATGAGAGAGATGCAATTAAACAGCCAAACTGGAGGCTAAGCTCTCTCAACCCAAGACTGGATCAGACAGTCAAGAGGAGAAGGGAAATACTTGCATCACATCACCAGTCTCACACAGACCCATTAAACCAGTACCGGCAAAGAATACACATAAATACATGAAAACATACTCAGAGGCTCTAAATAAAAATCCAAAAGCAACAGAGACCTCCAAAGCAAACATCCAAGCAACCTCCACCCCCCAGCACAAACCATGAAACACATACTTCACAAAACCAGTGTGCCATGCAATCACAGCCCTTAAGGCAAAATAACATACCCAACATACTAGTAATAGGTGACTCTATAGTCAGGCACACTGACGTCCCACTCACTAGGCTGAATAAGGAGAAGGTTACTGTTAGCTGCCTGTCAGGTGCCAGGATCCGTCACATAACACAAGCACTCAGGTCACTCCAGAACAAGTAAAAATATGGCTCTGTTATTCTCCATGCTGGTGTGAATGACCTGAGCCATACCTCCCTGGACTACATGAAAAGAGACATGGAAGAGCTCTCTGATCATGTAGCCAAGGCCAGTATGACCCTGACCCTGAGTCGCATCCTACCCTCACCAAGAATGATACCATGGTATAAAGAAAAAATTCTCGATTTCAACAACTGGCTAAGTTTCTGGTGTCATTCAAAGGGGATCCTGTGTCTGTCCAGCTGGGATGACATGCTCGACAAACCACACTGCTTTGCTAGAGATGGCTTGCACTTGTCACCCTTAGGCTTTCGAATATTGGCCAAGGATCTTGCCACCCCCATAGTGCCTTTTTTAGGCAAGGCTCAAATGACAAACTCACCACCATAAATAGCACAAGTAACAAAAAACTGAGGGTAATGCTACTCAATGTCAGAAGTCTAAACCTCAAAATGCATGCACTCGAGGCACTCCTTAGTATGGAGAAAATCGATATATGTGCAGTAACAAAAACCTGGTTTAAGGCTCCAGAGAGCACCCCAGAACTACCAGGCTATAACTCATACCATACATTTCGGCCACAGAACATGAACTGAAATACAAAAGGTGGGGGCGTATCCATATTCATCAAGGATACCCACACCTCCAGGTTAGTGGCACAGCACGATGCTTCAGAGATCATCCACGTGCAACTAACAATGGGCAAGACTGCAATTCAAATTGTAGCTTGCTACAGATCACCCACCATGTCTCAGGACCCCCATTCCGCATTTCTGGAAACACTGGGAAACATAAAGGTCCTACCAAACGCCCTAATATTGGGCAATTTCAATTACCCAAACATTAACTGGGAGAACTACCCAAGTACTAACTCCCTTGCCCAACATTTCCTAGAATTTATAAACTCAAATGCCCTGGTTCAACTGGACAACACTCCCACCAGAGGTGACAACATATTGGACCTGGTCATCACCAACATGGGTGACCGGTGTTCCACACCGGAGGTCAACCCCTCACTGGTTAGATCTGACCATAAACAAATCAGTTTGGATATCCACAGTCTGACCCCACCCCCGGACAAAGAAACCACCATGAAAAACTTTTCAAAAGCAAAATTCACGTTACTTAAGACCGAGGTGGAAAGTTTCAAAGCCCCCATGCTAAAGGATAACACTGTCCAAGCTGCAAAATCCTTTACTAATGCATTCCACAGGCACCTACAAGAATGCATGGATCATGCTATCCCAAGCGAAACCAAGACTCACTCCTCCAAGAAAAGGAAACCAGTCTGGAGGACTCCTGCCATAAACAAGCTATACAATAGAAGGAGGAAACTAGTACAGAAAAGAGTAAAATCCCAAGAAGGGAAGACATCCCTGATCGGTATCAGCAAGAAACTACGATCCCTCATAAAATCATCCAAGGTGAGCTTCGAAAGAAAAGTTGCCAAGGACTCCAAAGATAACCACAAGGCATTCTTTAGCTATGTCAAGAATCTAAGTGGCAATGCTCAGATCTGCTAGGATTTAGTGCAGAATGGCACAAAATACACTGAACCAACCAATATCTCCAACATCCTGGCAGACAGGTTCGGCACAAACTTCACCCCTCTCTCACCCCCAAAAGTGCCCATAACCATACCAGAAGAATGTAGAGTCCCTGAAATCACAGACACTCAGGTTAAAACAGCCCTCTCTAAAACCAAAAACACAGAATCAATGGGACCGGACAGTGTCCCAGGCTGCATCCTACATTAGCTCAAAGATGAACTAACCCCTCACCTAAACACACTGTTCAACCTCAGCCTCTCCACATGCTATGTACCCATAGAGTGGAACACAGCAACAGTTATTCCACTCCACAAAGGTGGAGCCACAAGAGAGCCTGAGAAATATCGCCCTATAAGCCCTATCACCCTATAGGCCTAAATAGCTTGGTCTGCAAGGCTATGGAGTGCATCATCATGGAACTCATTGGGAACCTCCAAACACTGGACCCTACCCAGTTCGGGTTTGTTAAGGGCAGATCATGCCTCCTAAACCTGATGGAATTCTTTGAGACAGTTACCAAGGCTATAGTTGAGGGAAAGGTGGCACACACAGCCTACCTAGACCTCGCAAAGGCCTTCTAGACCATTCCCCATTCTGGTATTATAGACAAGCTCACCAGCCTGAACATAAACTCCTATGTCACAAGATGGGTTGCCAACTGACTCACAGACGGAACCCACATGGTGAGAGTTGCAGAAGCTAGGTCCGACTCTAAACCGGTTACAAGAGGCGTTCCCCAGGGCTCAAGTCTAAGGACCCCTCCTGTTTGGCATATACTTCTCACAGGTACAGGCAAGCACAGGAGGACTATGGCTGACCAAGTTCACAGACGACTGCAAACTAAGGGCTATAATTGACTCTCTGGCTGACACAGACATCCTCCAAAAGGGTCTCACTAAGACGGATACTTGGTGTCAAAATCATGGCCTCAAGTTAAATGCCAAAAAGTGCATAGTCATCCCGTTTGGAAAAAACAAAGTACCCACAAACTACCACATAGGTGGTAGTCCCCTAAATACGGAAGACATAATAAGGGATCTGGGGACCCAAGTAGATAGTAATCTCACCTTTGATAATCACATTGCCAAAGTGGTTAGAAAATCCTTCTATGTGGTCCACCTAATCACAAAAGGGTTTGCATCCAGATCAAAAGAGGTCATTGTGCCCCTCTACTCATCACTCAGCAGACCCATCATAGAGTAAAACACCCCATTTGGGATGTACCTTACAAGACACCTGCAACAGCTGGAAAGACCACAGAAGTACCTCACCAAGAGGATCATTGGCCTCAAACAGATGTCCTATGCAGATCAACTGAAGAAACTCCAGCTGTACTCAGTTGCATACCGCCTACTCAGAGGTGATCTCTGCCTGACATATAAGGCCATGTCCAACCCAGAATTGATGGATATGCTCCACCTAAAGAAAACCTTATCCCCTCGAGCCACACACTCTAGGAATCTAAACCTCACCACAACAATAAATAGGATGTGCTGGAGGGATAGATTCCTGTCCCAGAGACTTCCCATGCTTTGGCACAAGATTCCAATCTACATTAGGCAGAGCTCCTCACTAACACTCCTCAAAAGAAACCTTGAAGACGGGATGGGAAACAGAAAGTTTACACCGGGGATCACTTCAGTGGCTCTGCTGGACAGAGGCACAGGGAACTAATCTAAGGGGGCGGTGAAAGCCAACACATTCTGGCTAGGCTTATAAATGCCTTCGGGCAGATAGCCTAGTACCTACCTATGAACCTATGAACCTATGAAAACCATGATGCACAGAGAAATACAGCAAGCTAAGCACTCCAGCAGCTAGAAGAAACAGTCCTTTTTTCACTTTTTTGAATGCAACCTTTGTATTTTATTTATTTTAATGCACCACTTTAGCTGACAAATCCTCACAAGAACAATTAGGTAAGACAAATGAAGAGGGCAGTATAATGCATCAGTGGAAGTGTAGTCTTTTGCATTTTAACTGTTGCTAGTAGGCTTGGAGAAAGACTACAACTCTGCAAATGCATTAACTTTACTTCTGAGCAGCTTAATTACAGTAATGTCAGCATCACTGGGACTTTGGGCTCAGCAACATAAGCAACAACATAAAAGGGAGGAAGCATACAGTGGGCTTTGGTGGACCAGATTGGTACCTCTAAGTCACCTGTTAGATGCCCCTACACTAAAGTATACCCTGTATCTATTCTAATAAGTCAGTCTATCAAACAATCATATGTTCCTATGCAGTGTAAACAATTGTACATCACTGCATTACATAAAGGAAGCACCTTCCTTGAGCTCACCAATTATAGTCTAACAGCTATATTTACACCTCTTTCAAAAATATTAGAATTATGCGCACACAAATTTTAACATACCCGACCAGCAATATCCTATCTTTACCTGCACAACATGGTTTCAATCCAGGAAACACCACCTGTGTCTTTCCTTAAGACAGTTAGCATAGATAGAAAACACAGAAAAGTAGTTGCATCACTTCTTCTACCTAGAGTGTTTAATATTGTACTTTTCCTAGACCATTTCAAAGTTTCTGATACTCTGCCACATTCACTACTCCTAATAAGACTAGCCAAATCTGACATAAAGGATCCTGTATTAAAAACTGCTTTAAAGCTACCTCACCTCCTGTAAATTGAGCATATGCTGGCAAAACACCCACATCTCCTTCCTACCTATAACAATAGGTATACCCTAAGGATCAGTATTAGGTCTACTTCTATTTAATATCTTTATGAATGAAATGCACACAACCATAGAAGAGAAAGACAATATAATCCGATGCAGAACTGACTCTACACTTATTTCTAATAATGTCTATAACCCAGTTTCAAAAAAATAATTAAAAACTTTCTTCATTTGAAAATTGGCTTGACAGTCACAGCTACTACAAAATATCATAAAAAAAAAGAAAAGAAAAAAAAACAAGCTAACACTCTTTGCTACCAGTACTACAAAGAAAAAATAAATAAATAAAAGGTTCAAGAAATAAGAATTTCCACACAGAACAAACACACCCACAAAACAGGTAAAACAAACTAAACTGCTAAACAACTAGGAGTCATCATTTTTTTAAATAAGAAACATCTTTAATAAATTACCACTTATGACATAGGCAATCATACATTTATATAAATGAAAACAAACCATATTGACATATTTTTAGTTGCAAACATTATACTTCACTTATAAACTCTTTTATAAGTAGTTTATTCAAGGCCTGCTTTCTTTTAAACCTATTCCTCCTCCAAAACGTTGTTCTGCGTGTATTGTTTTTACAATTACCATTTTTTGCTATGTAATTTACTCCTACCCTTTTCTAAAGATCCCATTTCCAGTTATTTTATTTCTGTTACTATATTCACTATTTGAAGTATCGTTGGTTTAGACTCTGATTTCCATTTTCAAGTAATTGTTTTTTTTGATAGCTGCCATAATTCGAATCAGCAAGGCCTTACTTACTATGTCTAGGCAATCTTGATTCCATATCATACCTCAAAAATCATTTCCTTAGTTCTACCAATTTGCACTGCCAGTATTTCAGATAGAGTTGTCTGCAGGGAATTTTTAAAGATTGCCAGCTCATTACACTCCCCAAAAACTATGCCCCCAATTATCACTTTCTTCCCTATCACATCTCCAACATTTGCTATTTACCTGAGGAAAAATTCTTTGGAGTCTACTTGGGGTATAAAAATACCTATGTAAATACTTCCAGGAAAAGATCCTAAATCTTCTAGACTCTGTTGCATATTTGGGAGATATATATATATATATATATATATATATATATATATATATATATATATCACTCCATTGTTTCTTTGTGAATTGTTTATTCAGTCTCTCTTCCCAATCCTTTCTAACCTCTTCTGATTGACTATTATAGTTATCGTGCAATATTTTATATGCTCTACCAATTATCCCTTTTTTACAAACAGCTTCTGTTCTAGATTGTACTAAAAACTGTACCACTGCTAGTCTTTTTTCTTAGGATCCCCCTATTTAATTTTTTTGCATATACTCTGATGCCAATCCTTGACAGGAAAGGCAATCTGTAGCCTACATTCCAAATAAATTATTGGCCTCTTCCCATTCCATTACCTTTCATTCTCTAATTATTTGCTCCCAGTATTTTGGTTCCTTTGTCAGTTTTCTCCAGTAAAGTCCACCCCCCCTCTTGTCTGTTATCTGTATCCCTAATTGCAGTCATCCCTATCTGTAGAGTCTCCTTTCTGCATTCCCATATTGGTTTACTTCTTAGAATGCTTTCTGCTATTTTATGAATATAATATACTGTATGATTATTGTTATTCTTCTTAAGGATTTGCATCCAAAATCCTAGTCTCTCCTTGTTTCTTGAGCCCCCCCCCCCATTTCGTTATTATCGCTTTCCACTTAGAATTACAGCTTTCTACTTGTGCTATGTATAGGAGCTTTAACTGTGTAGCTCTGAAATACCCCTTAAAATCAGATAATCCCAAACCACTCTGTTCTATTAGAAGGATCAGCTTATCCCAATTGCCTCTTGCCATCTTCCCCTTTCAGATAAAAATAATTAGCTCTTTATTAATTGCTCTCCACAACTTCTCCTCTGGTTGATAAAAATATGCCTGACCTGTGTATAAAATAAAGGGACTAAACACATTTTGACTGCTTGTATCTTGCAATCTATAGCCATAAAACCGAGCTTCCAGTTTCACAATTTTTGTATTATCTTTTATTTAGTCTCTACCCACATATCCTTAGCTGCCATAATAGAATCCATTTTAATCTATACTCTTAAGTACTTAATTTTATCATGTGCCCATAAATATGGGTATTGCTGAACCAATTTGTATGTGGGTACATAGATTACAGCTATTGCCTTTATTTTAACTTCATTAATTTTGTATCCTGAAAAGGCTTGAAATTGTGTCAGAATGTTCCACAACACTGAAATCTCCTTTTCTGGTTTTAGCAGGTATAAAATAGTATAATCTGCAAACAAAGCCAGATTTTCTTGACTATCAAACTTTAATTATTTTCTTTGCTAATGGTTCTAAATATAATGTGAATAACAAAGGGGAAAGAGGACACCCCTGCCTGGTTCCTCTACTCAAACAGAACTAATCAGAGAGGAACCCCCCCACACACACACACACACATGCACACTTTCATTTTCACCTCCAATCCCTCATATATCCTCTTAATTAACCTTATACTTTTACCAGGTCAGCTGGTGCACCATTCTTTAACAGGAAATCCCTAATCCATTCAATTCCAGTAGCCTGTGGGATGGCAGTATATAAGTCCGTAACATCAATTGTTAAGAAATTATAACCAGCATCAAAGGTAAGGGAGTTAAGCCCGTCAAGAAAGTCCCAAGATTCTCCACTGGCACAGTTTTAGAGTTGAGTCCTTAGCCAGGGTTCCAAGCCAAGTCCTGCAACACTCTCTCTGTCCAACCAGTGCTTCGTGTCCCTGCCCAAGTAGCTGAAACACACAAGCTTGGAGATTTGTTTTACACACACACACACACACACACACACACACACACACACACACACACACACACACACACACACACGGGAAAGGCAGGCACAGGTTTACTAGCTATGTCCCCTTCTGCCCAGTCTTTAAGGTAGTTATCACTGCCACCAGGACCCCTTATCAGCTACTTTAAGGTCCTTAACAAAGGGTGTCTAATCTTACTGTGTAATCTTACTATTAATACAAAGGGTAGTTTGACCAAGGGCAAGGCTATTAGGAGTGGCCCACTGTGCCTCCAAATACATATGCAAGTCCTCTCAGAACTTAAATATCTCTACACAGATCAGCCAAAATGAAAGGTTTAAATGTATTTAATAATAAATAATAGATAAACAAGACAATACTAAATATATATTTACAGTGACATTGGTGTTCAAAATCACAGGAAATATTTAAAACAACATTGCAGGACAGAATAAAATAAATAAAGAAAAACTTCTAAACTATGCTTCACTATATTCCTGACTAAAGCTAAGAGAATTACTAGACCCTAGTTAACTTACTTACAGAGCAAGGGAGATGTGGTGAATGGGTCTTCCAGTAGCTGTTATCAGGTCCAAGACAGAATACAGAATGCTATGTCTCGCTAAGAGACTGCTCAAATTAATATCTTAAATATTACTGCTAGGATAGCTTGCAGAATGACATCATTTCTTGTCACCTGACTCTATCCCAGATAAAACCTCCACTACCGGAAGCTAGCAGTATTTAGCATCTACCTGTGAAAATACATAGACTTCAGATCTTTGGCCAATGTTGGAAGTCATAAAACAATAAACACTTCCAACACAACACAGAAAGTTTCTCAGCACAGATATTTCCCCAGATTTACTATTCCTCCATGTAGGACTAGCTTAGTCCTGCATGGAGGCAGCCATTTAGGAGCAGGACGGCAACATGCCATGCATATTAATGAAGGTGTGCTGCCTGAGCTCCAAATCTTACACGGAGTATGTAAGAGTGCAGGGGGCATGTCGGAGAGCAGAGCTCTCAGAATATACATGCCCCCACTATGAAGAACAGCAGAAAGGGGTCAGAAATGAGCAAGACTGCTCATAGGTGTCTGCATATCCCCACCAAGAGTCCCCATGTGTACAACAGCAACAAAAATACACAAAAATAAAATGAACAAACCATTATATATTTTTTTTACAAATCCCATTAAAGCTAACTGTAGGTGTGTGGGTGTGCCCAACGCTTAGCTATGGTTAATGCAGCTTAAATGGCTGAAGAGGATAACAAGGAAGATATATGCAAATGAAGTACCATAGCAATAGTGTAGTGGGCAGAGCATTTGCCTTATGAGCAGGCATTCCGGTTCGAGTCCCACTGCAGCAGATTGCATTTTCCATGGCAAAGCATGTTATGAGTAATAGTTTTGTTGCATAACCCACTAAATAACATATTGCTATGAACTGGAGTACTGCAGTAAATGCACATGTGAGGTGTCAGTGTTATAATAAATAAGGCACTAGTAAGCAGGTTTAAGTACCAATAAGCAATAGTAAGCATATTTAAGTACTAGTAAGCATGTGTAACCCCGTTTGCGCTGTGGCAAATAATGCCTACACTAGTTAAGCAATTCTAAAGCTAACTCTCTGTAAGGAGATGTAACGGCAGGTTAGCAGTGCTTACCATCCTGCAAACCTGTGCACACTCGCTTACAAATGCTCAAAAGTGCCTTGATCACTCTGTATCCAATGGCCCTTGTTCTGCCCATCAACAAAATAAACAGCCATGCAGGTCTCGAACCCAGGACCCTATACACCATAGTCACAGTAGTTAACCACCAAGCCATCATAGAAGTACAGAAGAATGAGGTATCATCAAACAAGTCCTCACCATAGTAAAACTAAACTGAATCTATGAAAGAAATCAGTATACAGTCATATGTTCCAGAACCCACTACATAACATAAATATGTGAACTGGAGTACAGCAGTAAGCCCAGAAGTGAGGTGTAATTGTAAAAGAGTGTTGAAGTCCCCAATAAAACACAAGGACCCCATAGAGTGTACATACACATTAATCATGGATACCAGGCAGATATATAAGATGCAATGAATAAGAAATCAATGCCAAAAAGGGAATATAATGCAAAGTCTAATGTAAGCAATGCTAAGCATTGCACAGGCCAGCTTAGGAGGTGTAAGCAATGTGTAGACCAGCTAACTCATTGTGCCCAGTGGTATACACGTTTAAACAATGCCAACCTTAGGTAAGCAGGTTTGTCCATAGCTTAGCCTTCTCAAAACCTGCCAATCATGGAAAAGTGTGGGAAATCAGCCCTACTTAAACCCAAAAGGTGGGAATACATCTCATAACTGGTTGTAGCCTCCCCTTGCAGGCACTATGGCAGTAAGGGGAGAAGGTGTGCGCTTTTGGGCGCAGCGCTGGTGCATCCAGGAGTCCAAGGTCATGGCAGGACTCCTAGTTAAAGACCATGATCAGAGACTGCTGCAGGGCCAGTACCAGGGCTCCCAATATAAAGTGGAGGCCTGGGACCATCTCGCTCATGATCTCACCAGTACCACTGGCATACCCTGAAGTGGTGAGTAGGTCAGGCACCACTATGCTGACCTGAAGTGGGGTAAGGGGGAACTCTTGGAGGAGTAGATCCAAGAGGCTAGAGAGGCAGGGGTTGTTCCAGTCATGTGTAAGTATCACCTCAGTATGTGTGTAATAATTGCCAGCTCAGGTACATCATGGATAGTTGTGGCTAAATATTCCTCTTATATGCCCCACAGCTGCAATTGAGCGGGCCGAGAGCCAGGAGGCCCTCATCAGCTGCCTGGTGAGGTTGCAATGCGAGGCAGGTCAGTAATACGCATTTACTGTCAAAGGAAATAAAAATAAAAGTAGTAGTAAAGTAATTGATTGTATAAAACCTGTATTGTTCAAGGCAAGTACTCCATACACTAGAGAATATGGCAGGAAGAGTCTCATATTGTTTGTAAGTCAATAAAAGTGTAATAGCCTGACAAAACAGGTCTAACTGTTGGACTGCATGTGTATATCCTGGTATCGTACAGTACTGTAGATATGCAATCATGTAATAGTACTGTAGTATTAAGCACTGTTACCCACACCGTGCACCATAAATTGAATGTGTAGGATTGGCTGTATATGACAGGTGTAATCCCCAGAGTCCATTCAGTACAACTGAGAGACACATAGACAGTAAACAGGAAAAATGCAGACAACAAAAAACAAATAGCACATGCAACTGATATGTGAACTGTTGTTTTTTTAGCACACACAGCCACAGTTTGAATCCTGCCATTGGTAGTAGTCTGCATAAAGAATCATACCCCATAACTGTACAGATATGTCCAGAATTTCTATTAAAGTGGGCCATATCTGTTGCCTACCAACCCGTCCCCCTGGGAAATCAGTGGGATGATCCCAGACGTATAGGCAGCAATCAGGAAATATAACTGATTGACACATGGCTATGAAAGCAAAGCTGGCACACTAGCAACTCCCCAATACTTTATGTGACTGAGAAGCCACGTATGTCCCATTTACACCCCAACTTATCAAGCTGTGGTCAGAGTGTGCACAGTAACAGAGTGAGATGTATGTGCATAATAGTAATGTGGAATCTGGTACTATGTGTGGGAACATTCAGGTACTGCTAATAAACAATCCTCCCACAGGTCTGTCAGATACCAACACTGTGCACAGAAATACAAGAATGATATGCAGTTGTTCTGAATAATGAGGTATTACACATCACTGTCACCCACACTGTCCTACAACATATAACTGTCTCAGAAATCTGTATATGAGTGTTGTAATACAAGGTCAAAATGCAAAAGCACAGGGGATTAATAAGACAGAAAGCAGATAGGAGATATACAGCAATATCTATATAGCAGACACAACTGTGATGGACAGTGTTTAAGTTGTAGCAGACACAGCCATGGTCTGAATCCTTGGAGTGAAATTAGGCTGCATACAGATTCATACCCAACAACTGTACATATGAGGCCAGAATGTACAGTGTATGTGCCCATATCTGCTGCCTATCCCCCTGTCCCCCTGGTAAGTCTGTGGGATGATCCCAGATGTTTAGCCAGCAAACAGGGAATACAAGTGATTGTCAAACATCATGAGAACACACCTGTCATTGTAGCAACCCCCGAAACTGTTAGGAGAGTAATATTTCAAGTATGTCCTATCTACACTCCCATGTTGTCAAGCTGTGACCAAAGTGTGTACAGTAACAGAGTGAGATGTATGTGCATAATACTAATGTGTAATCCAGAACTTTGTGTGGCAACAGACAGGTAACGCTAACAAACATTGCTCCCACAGGCATGTTGGATACAAACACTGAGAAATACAGACCATTATAACCTGTAATGGTACTGTTCACTCTGGTATTGTAGGGAATTGTGAATGTTGCAGTTTCTCTGAATAATAAAGTATCACTGGTCACTGTCACCCTCACTGTGCTACATAATATAACTGTGTAGTAAAGCATGTATATGTGTGTGTCAGGTCACTAAAGGTGGAAGAGGGCAATTATCTAGATATGTCCCGGCACACCAGCATGTGGTCAACACATGGCCAGAGTCTGTGCAGAAAGAGTTGGATAGCTATGTGCAAAACAGCAACCTGGAATCTGGCAGTATGTGTAGAAACAGTTAGTTAGTGTTAACAAACATTCCCTCCACAGGTATACCAGGTAAGAGGTGTATACTGCAGGTAAAACTGGTTCATGTGTAACAATGAAGACAGCCATATCACTGTCCAAACTAAGTTATAGGGTAGTGTAGTAAGACTTGTAAGGTACAGATAACAGCACTGACTAGGAAAGTAATGTGGACTACAGGAATATACTAGTTGTCAATTGAGATCTTTCTCTCCCCCCCACCATATCTCCAACAATAATCAGCATACCCACCCAAACTGGTATGTAATAGGTTCATAGGTTCATAGTTTAGTACTAAGCTAACTGCCCTTACGAGCCATTTTAAGCCTAGCCAATTATCCCTTGTGAGACTCAAGCCCTGCACCTTGTGTTTGTAAGGTAAACACCTTACCCATTAAGCCATCCTCCCAACCCTAGATTAGTACTAAGCTAACTGACCTTGCGAGCCATTTTTTTTTTAAGCCTAGCCAATTATCCCTTGTGAGACTCAAACCCTGCACCTTATGCTTGCAAAGCAAACACCTTAACCATTAGGCCAATTGTATGATAAATATTTTAATGGTTCCCATGCATGTGCTATATTGAATTATCCCAACATTGGTGGCATGGTGCCATCAGCGTACCTGCATGCTGTTCTTATTACATGCATGTGTTCTGTTTGCTATGCAACTGTTCCGTATCTGGTGTCTGGGTTAATGGGAATATCTATGAATGCTGTTATACCTAACACTGGAATGTGTTGACTATTACTAACCCATATATGATGATGAAATCTAAACACTATAGCATGTTTGGGAAGGCCGGTCCCAGTGGACCCACCTGTCCCACCTCAGCTGGCCGTGGCACCGGGCACCAGCATGTCTGGGGTCAAACCCCAGACATCCCTGTCCATTGGTCCTGCACCACCTTTGGGTGGAACTGCCTCAGGGGATGGGGCTTGCCCCCCTGGGAGTGGGCATAGACAGGCAACTGTCACCCATTGCCAGGTCGGGGCCATGGTGAGTAGAGAGATCAACCAGCAGGTTGTGATCTTCTATTCCAGCTCAAGGGCCACATGTCATGATTAGTCAGCCTGGCTCTGTGACTTGGCCCTCAGCACAGCCACCTTCGGGGCTGTGAAGGTGCAGTGGTGACTGCCTATGGGTGGGGACCTCAGTTCCACTGTTACCACTAGGGAGCTTCTGGGGTTTCGATATCCCAACATCCTCCCCATCAAGGTGTTTACCCCCCACATGTGTCATATACCACCCCTGTATGCGTCTTGTTTGTCTTGTCTGTTAACCTACCCAACCTACCTCCCCAAATATACCTACTACCCCTCCCCAGCTTCCCACTCTCTCCTGAAAAAAAGGGCAATCTGTTCCTGCAAAACAATCTTGCCCCATAGATAGCTGTCCATTTTGCACACATGTCCACTGGACACATGCAATGCAGTCTAATTGGTATTGCAACTTATTATTGTTGTCCTCACCCCTCTCCCCCAAGGGTTTGAGTGTCCAAATCTACCTCCAAATTCAGTGTATATGCACAGCTGTTGCTGTAGAAGAAATGGGCAGCTATGGACCTTTCCTACACCCTTCCTGCACATGCCTGGCTATTTTCCCTACTGTCTTTCTCTCTTTGTGCCCCATTTTTCACCACTTTTCTATCAACCTCTTTTCTTTTCTTTTACAGAAATTAGCACAAGGGTAAGCTGGAGTAAGCACTTTTAAGCAGCAGCAAAATGGCTTAAGCCTGTTTTCATGGATGTAAGCAATGCCTGCACAGGTTAAGCAATACAGAAGCTAACAGAGTATAAGAAACGGTAACCGGAAGTTAGCAGTGCTTACCTCCATGCAAGCCTGCTTAGAACTGCTTTAAAGTGCCTTAATCACTCTGTATCCAACGGCCTGTGTTCTGCCCAGTAACAAAATAAATAGACTTCATTGAAGCAGTCACCAAAGCCGTAGACAAGGGTTTGGTGGTTCACACAGCCTATCTAGATCTTGCCAAGGCTTTCAACACCATCCTCCACTCTGGAATTATAGATAAACTCACTAAACTAGGTATAAATCCCTATGTCACAAGATGTGTTACCAACTGGCTCACTGACAGAACACACACTGTGAAAGTAGCAGACTCCAAATCCAACTTCAGACCAGTGACAAGTGGAGTACCATAGGGTCAGTCCTGGGTCCTCTCCTGTTTGGTATCTACTTCTCTGAGGTACAGGCTAACACAGAAGGTCTTTGGCTAACGAAGTTCGCAGATGACTGCAAACTAGGAGCCATAATCGAAACTCCTAATGATGTGGACATCCTACGAAAGGGCCTCACTGAGACAGATGCCTAGTGCCAAAGCCATGGCCTCAAGCTCAATGCCAAAAAGTGCATTGTCATCCCCTTTGGTAAAAACTCTGTACCCATGAACTACAACATAGGCAGTAGTATACTTAACACAAAAAGTGTGATAAGGGACCTTGGGACACAGGTGGACAGTAGTCTCTCCTTTGATAATCACATCGCCACAGTAGTCAGGAAATCCTTTTGAGTGGCACACCTCATCACAAAAGGTTTCTCATCCAGAAAAAAAGAGGTCATTGCTCCCTCTACTCATCACTCATTAGACCCATTATAGAGTACAATGCCCCTTTTGGTATGTACCTCACAAGACATCTACAACAACTGGAAAGGCCACAGAAATATCTCACAAAGAGGATTACTGGCCTCAAACAGATGCCCTATGCAGACCGTCTCAAAAAACTCCAGCTTTACTCCGTCACATATCGCCTATTCAGAGGTGATCTCTGCCTAACATACAAAGCTATGTCAAACCCAGAGCTGTTGGACATGCTCCACTTAAAGAAATCCCAATTCTTCTGAGCTACACACTCTAGGGACCTAAACCCTGTCATCACAATAAACAGAACATGCCGGAGGGATAGATTCCTGTCCCACAGACTTCCCATACTCTGGAATAAACTACCTATCTATATCAAACAAAGCTCCTCATTAGCACTCTTCAAGAAAAATCTTGATGATTGGATGGTAAATAGGAAATTCACCCTGGGGAACACCTCTGTGGCTCTGCTCAACAGTGGCACAGGAAAATCATTTTCTTGGGTGGCGAAAGGCAGGGTACCTTTTTGGCTGGGCTTGTATAAGCCCCAGGGCTGATAGCCTAGTACCTACCTATGAATCTATGAACCCATGAGCATATGAACCTCTGCAAGGCTGTGGGAAGAAATATCCAGGGAATTGTTATGGCAAGGCTTGTATAGGCACTAGGGCTGATAGCCTAGTACCAACCTATGAACCTATGAACCTCAAACCCAGAACCCTGCACACCATAGACAAAGCGATTTATCACTAAGCCATGCCAGACATACATAACCCTAATGTTTTCAAAAACATATCATCCAGCCCAGTCATACTCATACATGTACTCATCCCTCATTAGACATATTATAGAATACAATGCCCCGTTTGGTATGTACCTCTCAAGACATCTGCAACAACTGGAAAGGCTGCAAAAATACCTCACTAAAAGAATCACCAGCCTAAAGCAGATGCCCTATGCTGACCGCCTTAAAAACTCCAGCTATACTCTGTCGCATATTGTCTACTCCGAGGCGATCTCTGCTTAACATACAAGGCCATGTCAAACCCAGAGCTGTTGGACATGCTACACTATCCCAATCCCTCAGAGCCACACGCTCCAGGGATCTAAACCTTGTCATCACAATAAACAAAACATGCTGGAGGGATAGGTTCCTGGCCTAGAGACTCCCCAGACTCTGGAATAGACTGTCCATACATGTCAAGCAGAGCATCTCTTTGGCCCTCTTCAAAAGGAATCTTGATGATTGGATGGGAGAAAGGAAATTCACCCCGGGAGTCACGTCAGTCGCCCTGCTAGACAGGGATCCAGGGAAGTAAATAGTGTGGGAAGAAATAGTCAGGGAATTGTTATGGCTAGGCTTGTATAGGCCCTAGGGCCGATAGTCTAGTACCAACCTATGAACCTATGAAAATACAACATATCGATATATATATATATATATATATATATATATATATATATATATATATATATATATATATAGTTCCTCGGGCTACCCAAAACAAAAAATAAAAAATCTAAAACATGTTTTTGCAGGGGGGCAAGCCCCCCTGCACCCCCCACAACCACCCTACTTAAATATACCAACTCTGAGATTGCACTACAGTGGGGAAAAGGGAATATCCCTATTCCGCTCTGTAGTGTGACTGCTGAAGTCAATGTTCGAAGTTTCACTACTTCAAACAAGTGGACTCAGTGAAGTGGGGTTTGAAGTAGTGAAACTTCGAACATATTGACGGAATCCATATATATATATATATATATATATATATATATATATATATATATATATATATATATATATATATATATATATATATATATAAATATATACATATATAGAAATATATATGAACATATATACATGCAAATGCCTACAGTTATAGATATGTATGTCTACATCTATACGTCTAGATATATACAGCAAGTTATATATATGTCAGCAGATATATATATATATATATATATATATATATATATATATATATATATATACGGACATACGTCTGTAGACAATGGGGAAATAACAAAGACATATATGTCCACATGCAACATTAATAGGGTTGGGAGGGCCCAAACAATATACATCTTGTATGAATAGGTATACCCCCCACAGCCAAATATGTCCCCCCTGCAGTACACTACCGAGTGTTGCAGATCCCATAACCAGAACCAGACACGACATGGGCATCCCTAGGATGCATACACACAGACACATATATGCAGATACAGATATACATATATATGTATACATATATATAGATATTTATGTAACTACACATACACTCACAGAGATATGTACATGAAGTTACATATGTAGTACGTGCATACAATATGGAACAGCCACTATTCCTACAGTTACTACCTTACCAAATGGTAATTGCATGAGCCACCCATACAAATAACATTCATTGGCTGCAACATATACCTACAGAGATATCACAGGCTATAACACCACACACAGGAGTGCACAAATGGGAAACCTTTAATTGTGTACTATTACAGTTGTATATGCCATGTCATATAGCTGTTTGGACATGGACATCCATATCAATTGAGTAATGCAACTGTGAAACAGGTATACTAATACAGTAGTCTGGAAATGTTAACAAATGTTGCTGTCCAGGCCAAGGCCATCAAGTAGTACAACAGTAAAGACAGACTGGGCCATAGGATACCAAACAATCAACAGTAAGTAATGCAGGTGTATAGTTCAGCAGCCTCTATCTACACTCTGTAGACAATCCCTAGGGGGTAAAGACCTCAGTTGACACAGTGAGATGTAACTGTTACACAGCAAGGCACAACTGACACCATCACAAGCACACTGACAAACAGAACAGCCTGTATGGCATAGCAGGCTGTACAGGCATGCCATGGCACAGAGTAACATACACCTGTGTGTAAGTGCATCACCACAACCAATGTGAACATAGCCCTAACATACACCTGTGTGTAAGTGCATCACCACAACCAATGTGAACATAGCCACAGCTACATATGGCATGCTAGCATATTATTACAATATATGGACTATCTGTTCAACACCAACCTCATATGTGCCACCCACACACTAACCCTACATATACTGGGCCACTGCACAGTGTGATCCGCTGCCTGTCTGTGGTATGGGACATGTGCGTGCATGGTCCTACAAACATGTAAACTGATAGGGTAACAGACAGTGGAGCAGCATGTAACATCAGATAGAACAAGACCAAGAACAATGACATCTACCACAGTCTGTACACAGGCCAAGGTACATATTAACAGTACACACACTGCCGACAATCATCATACGTACACAGACCTCAGTACTGTACACACAACCACATAATTTCCAGGTTATGTCATCAAATATAACCGCTACTATACATTACATGTGTAGCAGTCTGCTATCTCACTGACTTGTTACCAGATGTGATATCACTAATTATGGTGTACAGTACATATGCTTGACATGACATATGTACAAAGGTTGTTAGAGCTGTGGCTGGAGGCACATACACAGGGCCAATAGTGACATGTTGCTGTGATAACCTCATGCATTTACTGTTGTAACAGGGTGTGTTGCACCATATGTCCTATGAGGGATATGAAGTCAGTAACTCTCACGGCTGTCATCATCTACAGACTGCAATCCTCACACTACCTTCTGCAGTTCACAGATAGGTGCTCAGTGGGTAACACCTGAAACAAAAGGGACCACACACTGGCCAGTCTGCAGATGGCCCTACAGATGGGTATTCCCTCATTAACATAGCACTACATGGCAGGTATGCAAACATGTAGGACAGCCATATCCATACACACTCTGTTAAACCAGCACTACTCCAAATGCAGTATAGCAGCACTAACAGTCTGTAGTCAGGTCAGGCACAACCCCCTCCTGTGTGTTGGCCTGCTTTCAAAGTGTATGTTGTTAGAGGTACACCCTGATCCATCTGAGATGCTGTTTGCCAAACAACAGACCGAGTTCCTGCTCACAGTGAATGAAAGTTCCAACAACAACATGATGTTCCTTAATATTGGTGTGTGTTTCCATGCAAGTGGCTATGGGAATGTTACCACAGTTGTTCCACATGCAATCAGCTAGAGGAGGGCTGCAATTCATGCAGAGACCATCAGCTGATCTTGAGCATCACTTCAAATACACATGCTGCTGCATAAGCAAAGCAGGTGTAAGTCTCCACATCTACCAGAGAGGGAGTAAAAGGGGCAGACAGAGGCACAGAAAAGCCAGGGAGGGGTGGGAGAGTAAAACGTATGCATGTCTGTGTCACACATCTACCAATACATGGTATCAAACCTCTGATGACTATGCAGTGCTATCACATGTCCATGCAGTTATTGGATGCGCCACATAGGTTACATGATGTGGAGCCTCAGAATGTATATGTGATGGTGAGTGACATCTGCAACAGGGATATGGTAGCTATGTGGTAGGTGTAGTATCCATGCCTGCTGCATGAACAGGTGTCAGCATCAACACAGCCACATTCTCACAGGGACGCATACACATTACCATACTTGGCAGAGCTAGGAATACAACTCATCACTAGTGAGATTGCCACAACACATAACTGTGCAGGTATCACATGCACCAGAGGGGTCATACGGAGGTTATATGGGCAAAGGGTATGGGGAGGTGTCTGACATCAGACAGCATGCTTCAGTATGCCAATGGGGGTTGTAGTGAGTGTGAATGTGATCATACGCATCATACAGCACACACACACACACACACACACACACACACACACACACACACACACACACACACACAGTGCCAATACTGACATGCATGGGTACAGTGATTCACGGGTGTGCAATGGTCAACTGTGCCAGATGGCTATACAAGGCTAGGTGATGGGTATACCTTGGCAGCCGACCACATGACAATGGTCTGCGTTGTGGTTCAGGGGTCTAGTTTCTGGAGTTGCCCACACAGGTGGGTAGTGTAATTACCATCCAGTCACTTGGTTGACTATTGCATGTGGCCAATGCTGTGCATTGCTTGCCATGTATGTGTTCCTTCATCCATGACATGGACAGTGTTGTGATGTGCACACCTTCCACAAGCATGTTTAGTGACATCTGGAACTGTACCTGGGATGTCTGGCCCATGTTGTGTACACAGATTATCATCAGATGTGCCAGTCCTGGCCTCATGTGGCCTGAAGTGGTATTTGACAGCAAGTTTACCCAGCACCTACATTGATAGCATGCTAACAGCATTCCCTGGTGTCAGTGCTATCTGTCCATACAGGGCATGTTTTCAGGTATGGTATGTCCTTTGTGGTTCACATTTGATGGCACCACAGGTGTTGCAGATGTGCAGTGGGGAACATGGTGAAGGTGCACTGTCTGCATGTACATGCCTATTGAACAGATGGACAGGGTGCCATGCCCTCTGTAGCCCACTGCAATCACTCCATAGTTACTATCAGTGGGCAATATGCAGTGTACTACCAACATAGTGGCTGTTGCCTAGGCAAGTGTGTGTGTGTGTGTGTGTGTGTATGAGACATGGGTTGGGAGTGTTCCCAGGGTAATACTAGGGTTGCTAACTTTGTTTGCCTGGCCTTGATGTCACATGTATGGGTATGAATTTGCACCCCATTCTCTTGGCTATTTCACATCTGTTATCCCTGTACGGTGGACATTGTGATATATACTAGGCATATAAGAAATTTGCAAAACCCACTCAACATTGGCCCCAGATGTTGCACACTCACAGCCACCTCCACACAAGATACAAGTTACAAACAGAGACACACAAACACCTGTCATGTCCGGGATTAGAACTACTACCAAATTAGTTTATTACACTACAGCACTACGCAGTTATAGAACGTGCCATGGAGATCACTGGAGTACTTCTTCCCCAAAGGTGTATTTCACATTGGATGACATCAGCAGGATTGCCAAAGTAGGGCTTTGGAATTGTAGTGAGTGTGGCTAGGCTAAAATCCATTGTTCCCTACACAGACATTGAAACACACACAAAACATCCACAGCCAACATGCGTGGGTATAGAACCTCCAACAGAGGTGCACACCACACTACAGCATGAAGCTGTTACAGGGCATACCACAGGGATTACTGAAGAACTCATTCCGCAAAGGTGTATTTCACAATGAATGAAATCAGCAGGATTGCCAAAGTAGGGCATTGGAATTGTAGTGAGTTTAGGTAGGCTAAAATGCATTGCTCCCTACACAGACATTGAAACACACACAAAACATCCACAACCGCCATGTGTGGGTATAGAACCCCTAACAAAGGTTTATATCACACTTCAGCAGCATGCAGTTATGACATGTGCTATGAAGAATACTGGGCTACATTCTTCCCAGAGGTGTATTTCACAGTGGATGACATCAGCAGCCTTGCCAAAGTAGAGCATTTGAATTGTAGGGCGTGTGACTATCCTAAAAAGAATTGCTTTCTACACAGATAGACACACACACTTGCCAAGTCTGGGATTAGAACTCCTACCTAACTGATTTATCATACTATAGCAGTACACAGTTATAGAATGCTCTACAGAGATTACTGGGCTACAACCTTCCCAGAGGTGTATTTCACAGTGGATGACATCAGCAGCCTTGCCAAAGTAGAGCATTTGAATTGGAGGGAGTGTGACTACCCTAAAAAGAATTGCTCTCTACACAGACAGAGTCAAACAGACACACACACAAAACTTGCCAAGTTTGGCATTCGAACTCCTACCTAACTAAATGATCACACTACAACAGTACGCAGTTATGGGATGCGCTACAGAGATTACTGGACTGCAATCTTCCCAGAGTTGTATTTCTAGGTGGATGACATCAGCAGCCTTACCAAAGTAAAGCATTTTAATTGTAGGGAGTGTGACTACCCTAAAAAGCATTGCTCTCTATACAGACAGACACAAACACACATACAGTTGCCATGTCTGGGATTGGAACTCCTACCTAACTAGTTTATCACACTACAGCAGCACACAGTTATGGGACACGCCACAGAGATTACTGGGCTGCAATCCTCCCAAAGGTGTATTTCACGGGTTCCTATGAGTACAACGAAAATGTATTATGTCAAATGCGTTTTCGTCGACACATGTAGAGCGAACAGGCAAAACAGAGAAGCGGCTGTTCAGTGAAATTTTTCCCTGGGAAAGAAGTCACTTGACTGCTTCGATATTTTGCCGTGTTCTGAAGTGTAGAGTGGTCCCTTGTCTGGTATAACTCCCGAGCATGATTGTGCAACAGTTACTGACCTTAGGGTTAGGGTGCGGGTTAAGGTAAGTGCATATGTATGAATGTGTTTACTGTTTTATATTTTATGTTAAATGTATGGTTGAGTTACGTGTGTATGTGTTTTCAGTTGTTTACTTTTGTTTTGGGGGGTAGAATTAGGGTTAAGGTAAGTGTGTATGTGTTTGGAGCTGTTTATGTAAGTGTGCGAGAGTTACTGACCTTAGGGTTAGGGTGCGGGTTAAGGTAAGTGCATATGGTTTAAAATGTTTACTGTTTTTTTTTCATAAAATGTATGTTTGGGTTATGTGCATATGTGTATTTAGCTGTTTACTGGTTTTTGGGGGGTATAATTAGGATTGGGTATGTGTGTATGTGTTTGGAAGTGTGTAATGTGTTTTTTTTTTGTGGGGGTTCTTTGGATTCGACATTTTCAGCTTTCACTGAAAATGTGTCGATGTAAAATCATTCGCTGTTTTAAGCATTCAATATTGCAATATAGACCCGTATTCCATAGTAGATGACCTCAGCAGGCTTGTCATAGTAGGGCTATGGGGAGAGCAGTGTGGGTGCATGGGCCATAACCCATGCAGCTAGAGGTTAACATGCCACATGCGGGCACATACAGGGTCATATTTCACAGATGACTACTTCTTTGTACATTTATGTTGCACAGCTGGCACGTGCACCACATAATTTGTAATGCTGACAGATACCGGTGGCTAGTATCTGCAGTGAGTGACATATGAACCTCATGAGGTTGTGGCCCTTTGGCTGTGTGCTGGGTGGGAAAGGCCTGGATGGCTCCTTGTCAAAGTCACCCTCTTCCACACATCTATGTATGTCTACTATTTGGTGTATTATAGTGTGTTGTCCTTACATACATGTCTGTATTCCTATCCACTGTGTGTGCAAAGCATGAGTGGTGCATACTGAGGAGTGTCTGCACTAACATCTGCGACTGCCAGATATGCCTGGTCCACTGGTGTTTGCAGACATGGCCTTCATGTGTTTAAGTGTGTGAGCATGCCCAGTATGCCTGTCTGTATTGAATGTGTGGATCGAGTACAGGTAGTTTGTACTGCACTGCTGACCTTTGTGTTGTACACCTACAGGTAGCTTGCTGTTTCTGCAGGGTATCCATCAATCATTTGGCATTGACTGTTACTACATTTCTGCATAGGATGGGGGGGCACACCTGAGTATTTCTACATTTCTACACAGGATTGCGGGGGCACATCTGGCTATTTCTGCATTTCTACACAGAATTGGGGGGGGGCACACCTGACTGTTACAACATTTCTACACAGGATGGGGGGGCACATTTGAGTATTTCTACATTTCTACACAGGATTGGGGGGTACACCTGACTGTAATTACATTACTATCTAGGATGGGGGGCACACCTGACTATTTCTACATTTCTACACAGGATTGGGGGGCACACCTGACTGTTATTACATTACCACGTTGGATGGGGGGGCACACCTGACGCTTGTACACATTTGCTATGACTGTACTGGTATATTAGGTACTCCATTTCATTCTGTAGTCTTACCTATCATGCTGACTAGAGGCATACCAGATCTTAGACTTTATTTACCTACATATTAGTTTCTGACTTCCTACCCTTCAGAACTGACATCCCACTGCCTGACCTGCTGTAGTCTTTCTTTGTAGCCCTGGGGGGGAGGTTACCCATAGGCCTCATTTAGAGGCCATAACACAGCCTTTGTATTTGTTTACACCTGTCCTGCTGGCTGTGACTGTTGTTGGGTATGTGAACCCCCCTGACTGGCATGTGTGAGTCCCTTACCTTGTGGGTGTCCCAGTATTGAGGGTGGTGCTGCAGGGCTGCCTATGTCACATGCACATAGAACATTCCCTACACATGGTTGAGCACAGGTAGTGTAATGATTGGCATCCCTTTTACTGTATGTGAGAGTCAGAGAAAGGTGTTATTCCCTGGGTCCCACCTGTGTCAGTGTATGTGCTATGCATTGCCTCTTTGCCAAGGCCAGGGCATACTGGGCACACCTCCTTCTGCCTACTGGGGCAGGCTCAGGTTGTTCCTCCTCCGAATCACTCTGTGTCTGTGAAGGTCTTGGCAATGAGGGGGGGCTGTGTGGCCCTGCCTCATGCTGTTCCTGCTGCAGCTGTTTCTGCAGGATCATATTGTGTAGCATGGCACATACGAGGACAATTTGGGTACATGTAGCTGGTGAGTACTGCAAGGCTCCACCAGATGTGTCCAGGTACCAGAACCATGACCTGAGCATCCTAAACACACTCTCTACTATAATTCTGGTCTGTGTATGTGCCTAATTATGGAGTTCTTGTTCAGGTGTGTGTGTGCATTTCTGATGGGTGTTATCAGCCACAGCTCCAGTGCGTATCCAGCATCCCCCATTAGGTGACTGTGACGGATGTCCCCATTAGCAAATCTCTGGTACAACTGCATCAGATGCCAGATGTAGGAATCATGATAGCTTCGATCAAAGTGGTTGCTAACATCCCACATATACATTATAAATATCCTACCATAAATAATCTACTCCAAATCTCTCCTGTACCCCTACAAGTCAGATCTTGGAGCAGAACTTGTTAACTGTACAAAAATAAAAGAATTACCATGTAGACTTCCTTTTCTCTTCCATGTAGCAAAACAATATAATTCAGTAATAAATTAAATTAAAAGATAGTGTCGAAATATATAAACGCTCCCAGCAGAGTAAATACCTCTTGGCTCATGAGTACTATAATGTAAGAAAGTCCAAATAAAACAGCTAAGAGGCAACCACAGCTCGACAACAAATCCAGTATAAAAAGTGTACAAAGAAGGAGATATTCCGTTTGTATAAATCAAGTTCTGATTTTAATTCACATGCATCAGGTAAGAGCTTTCACATAAAGCTTCATCAGACCGTTAGTATTCAAAAAAAATTTTAAAAATCATCTCTTTATATAATCATCACGTGTTAGGACCTATTAATCAATTAAACACCTTAAAGGTACAGTATCAAGTTAGAAACAATACTGGAACATACCTTCTTTCACGCAATAAAAAATAAATAAAAAATAGAAATAAAAAATAAAGCACTCAAAAACTGTAGAAACTGCTCCTGCAGGTGACCTTACTTCTACAGTACAAACTGGCTGCCCTACAACCTTGATGTATGCATAGTCGGATTGTATATGATGCTTAAAATAACCAATTCAATAATGTCTATATATTATACTATTATACATGTGCACAAAGTGGCTATAAAAGATTTTATATATAAAAATATATCTATAATAATGTACACACAGCCTACTGCCTGCTTCCTTGTACAGTGTCCTATACAATAAAAACTTTTATATAAAAAGCATTCCAATTATAATACTCTATTTAATGCAACATCTAGACATAAAATGTAAAATAAAAAATGTATATATAACAACATACAACTTTACAATGGTGTGCACCTTCAAGCTAGAATTCATAAAAACAGAACATATATATATTCCTATCTAATTTATAGTGCTGCCTTAAAATGGGTGCAATGTAAGGGCAAATAGTTGTACAAACCTGCCCGAATTATTTACAAAGCCCTATACCATAAAGTCATACAACAAGGCAACAATGCATGGTTGGTACATTACCATATATCAATAAAACATTCATATCAAAATTAATGCCCATAATTTACAAATTATGTTTACAAAGCCTTCATATTGAATGTTGAAAACTTTATGCAATGTGAAGACGTGTAAGTATACAATGACATATGGCTAAACCATTGCTATATGCTGATGGAGCATTCATATTGAAATTAGGAACCTGGAAATCTATATATGTGCATTTTCCTATCTAACGCTGATTCCAAATGGCCAAGTTTCTAATTGTTTTGACATTAGTGTACACCGATTTGTATATAAATAAACCTCATAAGATAACCTTCCTATATAGTATGGCTACTTTATGGTTAAACGTCTAGCTCTTAATACGGGTTTGATTGAGGTTCACTCATTTATACCTTTGCCTTTATCTGCCCTCATTCTCATAATCCAGTTGATTTCTTTCTTTTCTGTGTTGTTTCGTATATTACCCTCTCTCATTACGGGAATGATATGATCTATAACCATAAAGTGGAAGGAATGCTCCTGTCCTAACGTCATGATATGTTCAGCCAAGGCATTAGTAGCATAACCTATTCTGGTGGCATAAAGGTGTTCTGTAATTCTAGTCCAAAATGCCCTGTCGGTTTTAGCGACATAAAAAGATTGACATATCTGGCAGACAGCCAGATATACCATATGGTCAGTAACACAATCTGCGGACACATGAAACCTATAATAGTGTCCTGTATCTGGATGTACAAAACTGTCTAATGTTTCAGTACATACACAAAAATTACATTTACCACAGTAATGAGTGCTGGTGCAAGTATGATTACTGATGTTTGATACTGGATGGCACAATAGTCTTTTAAGATTAGATTTATTCTTATATAGGAACTTCGTTTTTTTCCCCAACTATATTCCTTAGTTCCTCATCAGTCATAAAGATGCGCCAATGGTTGCTAATTATTTCCACTAGATCTTTATTATCGCTGGTATAATACATTGGTATTTTTAATTGAGGCCTACTGTCTTTCTGCTGATTAGGCCAGTATACCTGAGCTGAATTGTATGGAGCTGCTCTATTTTCCCTCAACTGGTTAATGTTCTGTAATCCTGCTTCAATCTCAAATTCTTTATATCCATGTTTAAGGAGCCTATGTTTAAAAGTGTTCATTTCTTGTTGGTATCCTTCTTCTGTCGCATTTAAGCATGATATTCTCATACTTTGTCCCTTAATAATGTTATTGAATATGTATGAAGGGTGCATACTACGTCGATGTAGGAGGGTATTCCTATAACATATTTTCCTATGAACTCCTGTATTAACATAGTTATTCATTACCCTTTCTACAAAGACGTCTAAATATTCAATTCTAGTATCTGAATAGTTGAAGGTAAATTTTAGGTATGTAGTCATATTATTCATAATTCCAATATGCCTTTCCAGCTCTTCTGGGTCACCTTCCCATACAAAAAAGACATCATCGACAAAACATCTATAAAATTGAATACGTTCCTGATGCCATACATTCTGGAAGAGTTCTTCTTCTTCCCACATGGCTAGAAACATGATGGCGTAGCTGTTGGCACATGATGTGCCCATAGCCACCATCACGCTGAATGTACATATTGTTGTCATATACAAAGACGTTATTCTCCAATATGATTTCCAAAAACATGCTTATAAGATCTATTTTCTGTTCTGTGTATTCACTATGTTTGGCTAGGTATTTCTTAATGATAACAACTCCTAGCTCATTAGGTATAATAGTGAACAAGGATTGCACATCTAAGGTTACAAATAGCATAGTAAGTTTCATTTCAGTTTGATTGAAAAATTCATATAAATCAGATATAAATTGCTTTGTATCTTTGAGTATATGTCTATTTTTATCTATTACGGGTCTGAGGTGTCTTTCCACATACAGGGAAAAAGGTTCAGTGCTCCATCCACTACCAGAGACTATAGGTCTCATAGGAGGGTTGACACCATCTTTATGTATCTTGGGTATCCCTTGTATGTTTGGTATCATTGGATATTCAACTTCAAAAAATTTTGCCAATTCTGTATCTATGATGTAACTATTAACTAATTCAACTATTGTTCTATGTATATTATACTTGATTTCATCTAGTCTCTGTTTATCTATTGTATCATAGTATTCATTGTTGCTAAGCATGTCAGTCATGGTTTGATGATATTTTATCTTATCCATGACCACCAAGGGTCCACACTTATCGGCAGGTCTAAAGACCACTGTGTCATCCTGCTGCAATCTTTGTAATGCTTTCCTTTCATTATATTTCAGATTGTTTTTACTATTCTTCATAGAAGCATATCTTACATGATCTTTGCTATACTTTTTATAAACATCATCTTCGACTAAATTATAGAAGGCTTCCACTAGGGGGTGATTCTGTGGTATATATTCACTGGATCTCTTAAACATCTGATGGCAACTGCTTTCACTGTTTCCATATTGATATCTCAACATAACATTTCTGGTGAACAATTTAACATCAGTTAACACATCTGTAAGTTGGCTGTGTGTGGTAGGAAGAAAACTCAAACCCTTGTTTAATACATTAATTTCATCATTGTCCAATCTCTTATGTGAAATGTTCCAAATCAAACAGTCTTCATTTGATTCCACATCTTTTTCAGGGTCTGATTGGGCCCCCTCTCCTCTGAGAGTTTCCACTTTTGCCGCCCATGACTCATCGAGCGGTCTCTCCTGACCCCCTTCTTCATAGTTATGGGAAGGGGGAATTGTTGAAAAACCAAGGCATTGTTTTGTCCATTGATGGTTCTCTGTGTGGGCCCTATTAATTGGTTATTCTTAGGGCACACAGCCAATGGATGTGTTACATTATCAGATGTACTGTTAGGTAATTCCTTCTGAATGACAGTCTGAGATAAGTTGCTTTCAACTGCTGAATTGGAGGCATTAGGCGTAGTAATTGCATTAATGCCTGAGTCAGTCACAATGATGGAATTAGGACTGACATCATTCATTGTCAAGTCATTCCTGCTGTTATCACCAATATTGTCATTACTTATTTCACCATTCAAAGGAGTTACAGTAGTGGATACATTCCTAGCTGTTGCTGGCATCCACCTAGATGTTTGGCCCATTCTCAGCCAAGTAAAGACTTGGCATAGCCGGAAATCTTGGGTATCTCTATCTATTTTGTTTCTTTTTTGTTGTAACAGTCGCCTCTCATAAATTAGGACTCCATCCAATACATTAGAGAGTGCACTCTTGTTGTTGCCCCAATATGGATGTAATCAGCTCCTCCTCTACAGGCTTGAAAAACTCTAACAGCATTTGAATGTAATTTTTACTCACCTCTATGTTAAGTTTTTGTCATTTGGTGAATAGCTTTGGATATTGCTCTCCATATGTAGGCATTTTCAGTACCCGCAAGCCTCTCGGTATGATACCTCTGCTGAGGCAAACCTCAAAATGCTGTTGTTGGGTGGATAGATGTTTCAGCTTTAAAAGGTCAATTTCTAGCTTGTCTACCACTGTCTGCATTTGCCCTGCAAGTTCAAATGCAGCCGGAGTTGTAGTTACATTATTGTCGGCTTCATAAAAAAGTAAAGAGTTGACATCGCTCCTCACACGTCAGTAGTTTAGTTTTTAGGCATTCGCTTCCAATGTGCATTGTATATGACCTAGTTTCATTTACATTAGCAGCATTCATGAATCCTTTGGGATCAATAACTCCAGCCCCAAGGTTGGAGTTATCTTCTCCTCGCACAGACCTGACTGGTCTGTAATCTAACTCGATATTCTCATTCATTTCTGCCATGTCTCCATTGGATGCGTAAAAAGGGATACAAACAATGTCGAAATATATAAACGCTCCCAGCAGAGTAAATACCTCTTGGCTCACGAGTACTATAATGTAAGAAAGTCCAAATAAAACAGCTAAAAGGCAACCACAGCTCGACAACAAATCCAGTATAAAAAGTGTACAAAGTAGGAGATATTCCGTTTGTATAACTCAAGTTCTGATTTTAATTTGCATGCATCAGGTAAGCGCTTTCACATAAAGCTTCATCAGACCGTTAGTATTCAAAACATTTTTTAAAAATCATCTCTTTATATAATCATCACGTGTTAGGACCTATTAATCAATTAAACACCTTAAAGGTACGCTCTCAAGTTAGAAACAATACTGGAACATACCTTCTTTCACGCAATAAAAATAAATAAAAAATAGAAATAAAAAATAAAGCACTCAAAAACTGTAGAAACTGCTCCTGCAGGTGACCTTACTTCTACAATACAAACTGGCTGCCCTACAACCTTGATGTATGCATAGTCGGATTGTATATGATGCTGAAAATAACCAATTTAATAATATATATTATACTAACTATTATACATGTGCACAAAGTGGCTATAAAAGATTTTATATATAAAAAATATATCTATAATAATGTGCACATAGCCTACTGCTTGTTTCCTTGTACAGCGTCCTATACAATAAAAACTTTTATATAAAAAGCATTCCAATTATAATACTCTATTTAATGCGACACCTAGACATAAAATGTAAAATAAAAAATGTATATATAACAACATACAACTTTACAATGGTGTACACCTTCAAGCTAGAATTCAAAAAAACGGAACATATATATATATATATATATATATATATATATATATATATATATATATATATATATATTATTATCTAATTTATAGTGCTGCCTTAAAATGGGTGCAATGTAAGGGCAAATAGTGGTACAAACCTTCCCGAATTATTTACAAAGCCCTACACCATAAAGTCGTACAACAAGGCAACAATGCATGGTTGGTGCATTGGTGTATTACCATATATTAATAAAGCATTCATATCAAAATTAATGCCCATAACAGAGGGCTCAAATATGCACAGTGCTGCTATTTCCTGGTTTAACTTTATGTTTCTTCTTTTAAAACCAGGTGCACGGCGTGAACACCCGCTTAGGCAATGTAAAGAGTGATAGGCAGATTCAGACACACCCCCTAACTTAGCTGTGCTAAGCTAGGAGCAAATCCGAGCCACAGGGCTCCAATCCGCTTACAGTATGCCTGACACACACCCCCATGATGTCACCTAACTCCTAGGCTTGCACCAAGCTATTCCTGCTCTTACACTGTTGGGACTTGACTAGCATGCTAGGGAAAACTGGGATTCATTATCATTCCCCTCATTTGCATAGGATTGCCTGCTAATGCATAGTTACATGTCTCACACTGAGCCTCCCACCTTAGCAACCACTACTCACTGGCGATGTTGTCTTTTGCCTGTCATTGACTTGCATGGCAGAATAGTGATTTTAGTTAGAATGCTTATTTTAGGTCTATTTTATTATTTTCCCCCGATCCCGTTTGTGTGCCGTTGCCCTACGCTTAAACAGCCGAGATCAGCTAAAAAAAAAAAAAGTTGATTTTTTAAATTTTTTTGCCTGTTTGCAATGCCAATGGCCATATACTTTACCATTGTCATGCTTACTAACTGATATGTAGCCTTTATTTGGAGCTGTCACAGCTCTGTTTTGGAGTTTGCAGAAATGTATTCAGTTACTAACCGAGTACATTTCTGCAGATTGCACTAGTCCTGCATAGCCGGTTGCAACCTTCCTGGATCACAAAATCACCTAATTTGCATGGATTTCTCCTGCAAATGGGGTGATTTGCATACAGGGGCTTAGTCCGCGCAGGACTAGTGCAGGGGAGCTCATGCACGCCCCTGCAGGCTGTTCCTGGATCGCACGGCAGACATATTGCCTGCTAGAGCTATTGCCTTGCAAGGCATAGATAATCCAGGGGATTGCATCTGTAGCCACCATAAAGTAATTTATTTTCAGCTATTTTTCTGAAGTTTTGCTGGACTGAAGTCAACCTCCTGTATTCCAGTTTCCACTGTTAAAATATATACATTTAAACAGTTACAATACTGCATTTACATTTCAGTTTTATTCCAGTAGGGCATGCTGCAGTTACATTTTAAGCACAAGCACTCTATAAAATATCTTTTCAACACACGTCTGTACAAACCTAGTTTCATATATACATGACATACAGTTCTAATACATTTTAGCATCTTATATGAATCATGTTGATATTCACAAATTACATATAATAGTTTACACAATTCCAGTTAGCTGTGCTGGTAGGATCTCCTTTCCTGACACCCTTTCTGAATCAAAGTGGTTGCTAACATCCCATATATACATTATAAATATCCTACCATAAATAATCTACTCCAAATCTCTCCTGTACCCCTACAAGTCAGATCTGGGAGTCAGAACTTGTTAACTGTACAAAAATAAAAGAATTACCATGTAGATTTCCTTTTCTCTTCCATGTAGCAAAACAATATAATTCAGTAATAAATTAAATTAAAAGATAACTTAACTCCAGACAGATGTGATCACAACTAATGAAATATCTAATGGCCAGTTGCTCTTGCTGTTGCAACTTACCACATTGAACAAATCATACTAAATTTAGTACAGTTAAACTATTTATATAGTTCTACTTTATATAAATTATCAATACCCCATATCTGAGCTATTGAGTGATACCACAACTGCTATACAAATTAACAATTTTTCCCACCATCTACTTAAACTGTCTTTTCCATCCATACATTATTCTACACAGACACCATAATTACTCAGCTAACACTTAGACAAAGAGTATAGCAACAGCAAGAGACTTGTTCATGTTAAAAATACTTCTCCAGGTACCTTTTTATATATTCCTTTAAATCCATGCCAATTAAACCCTTGATTACTTTATGTCAACTTTCTTCATTTTGATTTTTATTGGGACACAGAAACCCACAGGATTGTCACTACATAAGATATTCCATTGTTTATGTCACTGACTGACTCTCAGAAAGAAAGCAAGAGACACAACAGGGAAAAACATTAACAGATCCACATAAATCTATCAGACATAAAATTACCTAAAGATGTAAAATGTTATTTGAGCTGTGCCAAAGTAGAGGATATGTCTGACCTTTAAATCTAAAGGGAATAAATGCAGTGGGGGGATCACAAGGGGCAGGCTATCATAGCTCTTTGCTAATCACCCTGCATGCTTGTGGGAGTAGAATGTATTTTGCTTAATGCATGACTGCAGGGGTCATGGAAGGTTGTGTGAAACACTCCTGGTGTGATATATGGCAGACATGACCTAGTGTGCAAATGTCATAGGGCAGGATGTAGATCATGCCACTGAGACAGGACAACAACTGCAAAAACAGTGACCTAAACATGAACACAGAGCATGGTAAAAAGAGTCATGCTCAGGGTGTGCCACGTAAAAGTCTTTAGTGCCATGAGTCTTATATGGGACAGTGCATGCAGTGTACTAGATAGTCAGATTGGTGCACCTGGAAGAATGACAGAGAATTGGCAGTGGATATAGCAATATAGGAGAGCAAAAGTCACAGGTTTGAGGTAGAAGATCATCCATGACATGCTGGAAGGACAAGCAATGGTGGTTGTATGATCCCTACCTTGATAATGTTAGCACCGCACACATGATGAGTGGATGGGATGGCAATGTGGTCTAATTGAACAGTGAATGTATGTCTTGAGTTGTGTAGCTTTAGTAGAAGTGATTGTCATTAGTATTGATAACCATATGATGGTATGCTATTACTGCTATATATTTAGCCCTACATCTGGAGATATGTTCCATATGCCTTTGGAAGGTGATCCTGCTTTCCTTGGTCTGTTCAGGAGCTGCAAAATATAAAATTGCAAATGTGCATGAATCGCATATCCTGCTATTTGACTGGAAGATATTATGACATTTCAGTAAAGCTCATCTGTCAAATGTACTTTCTGTAGAACTCAAAAACACTCCTACCCTCTTCTAAATATTTATAAAGACGGACAAGCTGTTGCCTCTTTAAATCACTGTAGTGGTGTCTGTGCTACACCTAAGCAGGTGATGCCTGCTGAAGCAGTCACTGCCCTGGCATGGCAGTGACAGGCATCCACCCTATACTGGGGACCCTCGTAAGAAATCCCCAGCAGGTGTCCTTGTGAAGAAAATGAAAACACTATCATCTGTGCTAGTATGTCTGGCAGGAGATTTGTGTATATTCTCAGATTATTGCATTGTATGCCTGCATATTTAATTGTGAAACTGTAAATACATTTTTAAAGTGTTGAGTATTTCCCTGCTTATACAAAATGTTTATAGAATCTGTCATTGTTTTGATACATTTCTAATTGCACATGTTTGTGAGGGAGATTCTAAAGTACAAACTGTCTGTAGAGAATCATCTGATCAGTAGGTGATGTCATTAGAATGTTCCTCGTTGCTATTTGATTATTTGAACGGCTGACTGACTGGAAAAAGAACTGACTGTTATTTTTAAAATAAAACAGCTGAGACTGTTGACCTGGAATATAAAAAAGACTGCTGAAGTCTGTTGAACGGCAGTTAGTGAAGAGCAGCAGTCAGTTGAGAGTTACAGTCAGTTACAGTGCTGTGCAGTGGTTATCCAAGAATAAGGACTCATCAAAAAATTGTAAGCCAGCCTTTGCCTTGCTGTTATGTTTTGGATTACATCAGGGACAGTATTCTCTAGTTAGATTAGGAAAGTATAGTTATTTAGATAGAGTTTTTCTAAGATGATGGACTTCTATCCTACAGGTTAATGTTATATTTCTGGTGATTGAATTCTGGTGTTTATTGAAAATTATTGATTTACATTCCTGTAATCATTTTACTTGTTATTAAATGTTTTTCATTACTTTACATTGTGGCTGGACTATCAGAGAGTGTTCTTTAGAGATTAGAGAGTGTTTATACCTATTTGATACTCCCAGGTCACCTTGAATGCCTGGCTGCTTCTGGTCGTAGCTATCATTTATTTTGATATTTAATTTTTAATAATTGATCACCTTTTGAAGGGTGTGTAGACTTGCCTGACTCTGGTGGCAGTGTTTACCATTTGTATTGGAGAGTGGACCCAACTGGAAATCTGCGTCAGACTTCCCATAAGTGTATGAGTGTGTGAGATTTAAAGTTATTTTGAGTGTGAGTAAGTCAGAGGTCTTAAACTGGAATGCATTGCTCTGAATTGTATGATAAGGGATCACATTTGAGGTGGACAGAGGTATATAATCCAGTCCCAGGGAAAAAAGAGTGTGTTCTTGTTGTGCTCTTAAGGGAAATTGTGGAATTTTACTCTTGTGTGCTCTGTGCTCTGATGTTTTCCATGATATTCCCACAGTGGACAGGTCAGTAGTGAGGATTGAGGTGCCTTAATTACTGACTTGGGTTTTAAGTGGGGGACGTCACAATATTGTTGGCAGTCCGGTGGGATATTAGCCGGATGTCACGGTCTCAATGACTTTTATAGGTGAAGTACATAAATATTGTAGACTTCTTTTAGCACCACCTGAAAGCTCTGCATATCTCTCAACTCTCCAGATTTTCACAGAAACTCCAGATTTTTTGGTTCACATTTTTGGTCTGTTCCTCATAAAATTTGTGGTTTTCAGGCAAATTACCAAAAACTGACTCACTAAATTATGGCAGACGTTTGAGTGTCAGACTTCATATCCTCCAGAAAATGCATGCCAACACTAAACATTTTAGTCTAGCCACTTTTTAAGTGTATAAGGGCAATATTTAAAATCTGTCCTTATTTTTGAGCCTTTGTCTCCCCTTTATTTTTGGTTTTGCCCACATTTCTTGTGCTAAGTAGTTGAGCGGTATGGAGCCCCACCACTCTCAATGCTCTCAGAAGATACAGACATTTCACAAGTCACAGTCTAGAGGAATATTATAGGACATTCACATCAGTGCACATTGCATGTGTCATGTGTCATGCACATAACAGTGATAAATTCATGGCATGGAAGGGAGTATTTGTGAATGAAATGCACAGTAAAATGCTTGGATGTAGATTACACAACCTACATTTCCTTTCATTATTGCTTAGTAGTGCCTCTACTGGTCTGTGGAGTCAATGCAGGTGCATGGTTATGTGCGAGCCTCATGCCATAGACTTGCTCCAGTGTGCAGTGCATTAAAAGTGCAATTCAGAGATATTTAGCCATAAATGATTCATTTGCATAATTGGTGTGCTATCAGTCTAGAAACTGCATGATAAATATGTCTGCAGCTTTTTAAGTGTTCAACACCTATGGAATTTGCTGAACTGATCTAAAAGAAGTAGAGCAAAAGAAGGATGAACATATCTACAACAGCAGAGGTAAGTATTTAGCAGATATTAAATGGACATATTGTTAGAATGTTTGGATAAAAATCTCTGCTGTTTGACAGTTCCTGTTGCTGTAGGGTGTTATCAACATTTGACTGTTGCATGGGGTCTTGGGTTACAGGAGAGGCTGTTTACAGCACTGTGAAGTGTACAACCACAGTAGTACTTCACTCAAGACAGCATGAGGCATGTTTGATGGAGGTTGTGCATACAGACCTTCTAGAGGCAGGGGACTGTGAAAAGACATTGCTGTCAAATATTTGCCTCCCTCTTGTAATTACTTTTCAGACTGTTTCTCTTTGTTGTGTGGAGTGGGGATGAAATGAAGAATTGAATTAGAGAACTATTCCCTCATTGTCGGGTAGGAGACTGGCTTTTCGAAATGTATATCTACAATTTTGGTGGGGGGATGCCTTTCAGCATGTATCTGTCTGCTGTGTGTGGGAGTGACCATGCTTTACAGAATGCTTTTGCTGTTGTTGTATTGTTGCTGGGGCGCTGTTTTGGAAAATATTTCTTTCTGTTGGTGTTTGGGGGTGGAAATTGCATTTCAAACTGTCCTTCTTTGGTGTTGTCAGTTGTGCGACAATCCTTTTACATATGTATTTCTTTGTTGTTGTTGGGGGGGGGGGAGTCCAATGACAATTATATATACTGAGGTGTAATAAATTTATGGCTAGCCTGAAAAAAAAGATGGATGCGTAATTTTCTCCTCCTGGGAATCTGGGTATGTAAATTGATTATTTGCATATCTGACCCCCATTCCCAAGATGCTGTAAAGGCAGAGGAAGTCACAAACAACTCAGAGGCAAGGGAGCTTTTATAAAGATTTTAAAAAGTTTTTTTGAACAAGAGGCTTCTTATATTGTTCAAGTGACTCTCAGTGGTTATGATAGAGATGAAGGCCTACCACTCATTAATGACCACACAGCAGTCCAAAGGGAGCAGATAGCACTGGAGATAGAGACTATGAAGTGGGTTAAAAGGGTCTCCAGGAGGCAGTAGCTAGCTCAAAATGGGGGACAGAATCACTGAGAAAGCAGATGGTAAAAAAGGGAAGGAATCTGGATAACTCTGAGAACCAGTACAAACAAAAACGAAACAGTACTAGTGGGCAATACTTGAAAAATGGTTCAAAAAGTATAAAATAAATTAAGTTAGTTTATTGATGTAAAGCGCTTTTCGTTTGTGTAAATAACACAAACTTCTTCAGACAAATGGTTACAAAAGGTATCTGCTATATATACACAATAGAAGCGTCAGCTTAAACAAGCAATTAAGCAATAAAGCAGTGTAGTACTACTCAACTTTTAAAGAAGCTGTACCCAAAGTGATCACAGTGGCTGTAGAATAATGCAGAATCACTTGTTACATAAGCTGCTGTGTCGTTAACCTCCTACATAAAATCAAGAATAATACTTAAAAACATCACTTCAAACAATAAAAAATTAATATTGAGACATGAACGATAAATTTAAAAACAACAAACATTACCAAAATTAATTAAATTTGTATAAATGTAATTCTAAGAGCGAGTCATCTTGACAAACTCTTGATTTTCAGAATACTGCTTATAGAGCAGTTTTCATTTAGACCAGGGGCATTGTAGGCATTAAGTCGGATCTGCCAGATCAGTTCTAGTTCTTCCAATTTAAGACCTGTTGTGCCACTTCTTTTACTCTCAATAATCTGGTCAATCACCATAAATTTAAAAGAATGATTCGGGTGGTGTAATATGTGTTTTGCCAAAGCGTTGTCGTGTTTATTTTTTCTGATGGCATAAATATGTTCATAAATACGGTCACGGAGATGACGCTCCATCTTGCCAGGGTAAAATGCCAAACAGCATTGGCATTGAGCCAAATAAATAATCATTTTAGAGTTGCAATTTACCCTGTGTTTCAGACTATATATATGGCCCTCTAAATTAAACCTGTTGGATTCCATAACATATTTACAGTAATTGCAAGATTGGCATTTTTACATGCCCAATACTCTACTTACAGTCTGCCTTTGTTGGTCAAACAGTACTTTAAGATTTTTCGCTCTCCTAAAAATCACTTTTGGTTGATTACCAAGTCTCTGACACACACTATGGTCACTTCTAAGTGCTGCCCAGTTTTTGTATAGAATCTCGTAGCAATCTTTACTATTTATACTGTACATTGTTATAAACGCTGAGCATTGAGCCTGTAATTCAGAAGTGGTTGTAAAACTTTGAAAAGGAGATAGATCTATACTATCATTAATCTGTTGGTTTAAGTGGGCCACATCTAGAATGGGTTTATAAATATGTCTAAGACGTTTTTGCGTAACTTCTTCAACAATGTCACTAACCAAATGGTCCGGGTAACCTCCATGAAGGAACATGTTCTTAAGAAAGGAACATTCGACTAGAAAGTCTTCATCGAGAGTGACAATACGAGCTGCTCTGACAAGTTGACCCTTGACAACTGCTCGCTTTTGGTGGTGGGGATGGCAACTGGTGTAATGTAAGAAAGAGTTTGAATAAGTACTCTTTCTATAAATACTGGCTGTGAATCTCTGAAGCTCAATATCCTTTTTCAGCTGGATATCCAAATAAGCAATGGTCATAGTGTTAAATGTAAAAGTGAACTGAAGGAACTGTGTAGTCGTATTAAAATAATCAACAACGTTGTCGCTAATTGTGGTGTCACCATCCAACAATATAAAAATGTCATCTAGGTATCGAGTGTAAAAAATGAATTTATCCTTAAAAGCACAGTTGTTGAAAACATATAGGTGTTCCCAGTTGGCCATAACTGAGTTGGCTACACTCGCCCCACAGGGGGAGCCCATAGCGACACCAACTTGTTGCAAGTAAAAATTATCTGCAAACATAAAATAGTTGTTGTCTAGAATCAAGACTAGTAATTCATTAACTAAAGATATCTCAGCGTTCTCACCATCATTGGTTCTCATAAACTGACTAACCCATTCCAAAGCTGTATCATGTGGTATACATGTATACAGATCTTTGACGTCGATTGTAAGGAAGTTGTAATTAATACTAAAACCCAAGTACTTGATTTTATCAAGAAAGGCCCAAGAGTCCTTACATATGTGGTTAATTTTAACTAAATATTTCTATAATATAGCATCCACTACTTTTGCGCAAGGATACGTAGGTGAACCTATGCCGTCCAAAAGTGGACGCATTGGAGGATTACCTATGACTTTGTGTAATTTAGGTATTCCGAACAAGTGGGGAAATCTAGGATAAGATGTACTCATAAAATTAAAAATATTCTGATCTATTCTACCTTCAATAAACATTTCTTCAATGCTATTCTTGATAGTATTGTAAGCACCGTTAATTTCTGATCTTGAACTAGATAGGTAGTATGGACTATCCAATAGTTGTAACATTCTTGCATTGTAATTATCACTATCAAATATTGCTAAGCCCCCTCCCTTGTCTGGTTTACAAATTCGGACATTGTGTAATTTGATGGTATCAATACAATCCTTCTCAGCCTTAGAGTTATTACCAAATGAAGGAAAATTGTGGCCCAACTTAAACTTCTGACGAATATCAAGCTTGCATAACTGCTCAAAAACGTTTAATAATGGGTGCAATGGTGGGTTAAAGACACTTGGGACTCTAAAAGGATTGACATTTAAACTGGTGTTGTCATCAAACATTAAATTAAGGTTAAGTTTTCTAGTGAAAAGTTTAATGTCTATTATAGTTCTAGCTAAATCTAACCTTTGATTAGGAACATACGTGTGACCTTTTGAAAAAAGTTCCACTTGGTCTTGTGTTATAATAACTGAAGAATAATTGTAGACCTTAAAGTCACCATCAATGTTGGTCAAAATAACGGGTAACTCTAAAGGTTCCACAGTGTTCGTCACATTATAGTTAGTGTTATTAGGTGAAAAAGGATCCAACACAGGACTGTCTAAGATATTGTGGTCACTTTTAGGTGAAACAGTAAGGCTTATAGCCATGTCTGGAACTGCAACGCCAATTGACACCAATGGTGGATCTAGTTCCTGTGTTGTTTCATGTTCCTTTTGCCAGTCTGATTCGGTCTGGTTGATGGTTGTTTCGGTCTGGCTCCTAAAAAATTAGGATTATTAGATCTCAAGTTGTAATGGTTAGAACCTTGATTGACATATGCTCTTTCATTCACACTAGGCATGTCCTGTGGGCTTGCTACAGTAAGGATGTCATTGTCCAATAAACTGTTGTCCAAAAGTAGTTGATTATTCTCATGACTATTATTAGAGGGTGGTGCCTGAATGTTATTGTTAATAATGGGTTGAGCTAAACTTCCTGGACGTTTCCAAACTTGAGCTTGTGATGGAGGGGGATAGGCTGTTCCTTCATTATATGCCTTTACGTCCCTGTCAATCTTTTTGATCTTATTTTTCTTAAGCTTGTCAAGATATTGGTCAATACTGGTAAACATTCTACTATATTCATACTTATAACGAAACAATCTGTGATCTAATTTTATCTTAGCGTCTAGGTCCACAGCCTGTTGACTTAGTGACTCTACTAACAAGGTGTAATGCTTTATCATTAATATCAATAAGTCAGAGCCTTGTTGTTCAAATAAAGTTAACAAGTCTTTATGAGTTATTTACCAAGCCTGCGGGGTACTGGCAGTGCCTTAAACCTTTTGGGATGATTTTATGTTTGAGGCACTCCTGGAAATATGAAAGTTCCAATTGCATCTTTTTTAGTTTCACAGACAGTTTGTCCAATAACTTCAAGTTATAAGAAATGTCTATGTACTCACAATCTTTATTGGTCCCCAGTGGTCGTACCTCATCAAGGCTTGTGGTAAATGAAAAATTGTCAGTAATCCAGTTCTTTATATCAGAAAAATTACCTGTATTGATGTTGTTTGTAATAATATTTGTAGTGGTAGTACGGTCGCTTAACAGAACAGAGTCCATATTAGGTATATTAGGAATGTTCATATTGCCATTAGGCATTGCAGTTAAAAATGGTTGATTAAGCTGTGTAGTGACGCTCATTCTGGTGCGATCTTACCGGCAAATAAATCATCAGAAATTAGTGAGCGGCTGGCCGAAATGCTCCTCTGCCCACACATAAGGCTCGGTAAACCTGACGAACAAACAACCATGTTAGTTGAATTGGTAGCCAGATTAATGGCCGGAGTGCAGACAACAGCATTAGTTGAATTGGCAGCCGAATTGGTGGCCAGAATACTCCTCTGGCCACACATAAGACTCTGCATGTTAGACGAACTGTTTGTAGCATTATTGGTTGAGTCAACCACAATGTTACCCTGTGAGTTTGAATGAATCGGAGGCACAGCTGCTACTACATGTTGGTGATTCTCCAGCTTTACCAAACGATCAAACAGAACATCCATACGATGCATGAGTGTCCAAAATACTGATAGGATTACCTACAGAACCTCGATTGGTACAAGGAGTACTGTCTTTTGTTGTTGGTGAAATAACACTTGGTGAGTTGTTAAGAATTTCAGGTGTGTTCACAAATCCAGTGTTGCCATCACTAGCTCATGTTTCTGACGCCATAAAAAACTGAGAAAATGAACTGAAGGCAAAAACAAACTAGTACAAACAAAAACGAAACAGTACTAGTGGGCGAGACTTGAAAAACGGTTCAAAAAGTATAAAATAAATTAAGTTAGTTTATTGATGTAAAGCGCTTTTCGTTTGTGTAAATAACACAAACTTCTTCAGACAAATGGTTACAAAAGGTATCTGCTATATATATACACAATAGAAGCATCAGCTTAAACAAGCAATTAAGCAATAAAGCAGTGTAGTACTCCTTAACTTTTAAAGAAGCTGTACCCAAAGTGATCACAGTGGCTGTAGAATAATGCAGAATCACTTGTTACATAAGCTGCTGTGTTGTTAACCTCCTACATAAAATCAAGAATAATACTTAAAAACATCACTTCAAACAATAAAAAATTAATATTGAGACATGAACGATAATTTTAAAAACAACATACTTTACTAAAATTAATTAAATTAGTATAAATGTAATTCTAAGAGCGAGTCATCTTGACAAACTCTTGATTTTCAGAATACTGCTTATAGAGCAGTTTTTATTTAGACCAGGGGCATTGTAGGCATTAAGTCTGATCTGCCTACAGGTGAAAGGTGTCCCAGATGTCATTATGGACAAGGATCTAAGGTAATTTTTCAAACACTTTCTTGATAAGGCAGTTCATGTGTTGAATTACCTTAATCCTGGCATTAAATCGGTGCACAGGGTAAGTAAGCTGAAAAAGGGTCAAACCAAGCAGAAAGATTTGCTGATGGCTATGCAGTCAGCACAAACTAGGGTCTAGCTTCTGTAGTATAGCAGAAAGCATAATGGTGTCTCTTGGTATAAGCATTCCTTGATCTTTGTTGCTGATTACTCTCGGAAGTTGAATTGGATAAGAAAATATTTGACTCTTTTTAAAACAGCCTAAAGGACTATGTCTACAAGGAAACAATGCTTTATCCAGTGCTCCTGTTGGCTGAAAAAAGGAGAGGAAAGGCTTTTGTCGCACAGTAACAAGGAGGCTGCTGAGTTCCTGAAAGGTGTGTGCCTACAGATGTCTGTTTTGGAGGAAAAGAGGAATGATAGTCAATAGTTTGAGAAGGAAATTGAATGGGATCTGAGGTGCAAGATGTGCTGCAGACGTGTCTCACCACAGATCCCCTACAGAGTCAACCAGGAAGAAATTCTCTCAAGATACAGTGAGAAACAAATGCTGTTAATGCCAGGAAAAGTCAAAGGCAGCAGAAAAGTCCCTAAGCTGAGACAAAAAATGCAGTATATACTGAGGCATCAGGAGGTAAATCCTTTAATGCTGAAGCCAAAAAAGAGGGTTCTATAAAGGGAGCAGTGTTAGACAACCCTGACCAGGGGGCTTTTAAGTGATGGAACAGGACATGGTTGAGACAAGGGTGCAAAGCACTGGAGTTCTAGGCATCCCCAGACAAAGTGAGTTCTTCTAGTGGAAAACCATGCTTGAAAATATTTTCTGGCTCTTCAGATTCAGCAGATGAACTATCAATCCCCCACAACAGATACTGCTGCATATACAGTCAGGGGATTGAACTGTGTGCACTGATATTGTTTGCTAATGTTTTATTTGATGTTGGTGATGCTAGTGAGTATGTCCTCTGTTATAACTTCAAGCTAAAGAAGAATGAATGATTGTCTTACATTGTATTTATACAGATGTTTTTATGGAAAATGGAGATTCAGAAATCCCTATGGGTCTGGTGAAGAAGTATGCTCTTTTTGACTATAAATACAATGATTTAACACCTGTCACTTTGGCCTGTATATCAGACTTAGCTGCTAGTAGCAGTACATGGCTTAACAGGGCTTACATTGATTGATAATTCAGTGTGAAAGAATTTGAGGTGGGGGGTCAGAGGATCTGATCTTGTTAAGAGGCCATATTTAATCCAAACAGCCACTAGAAGCCATAATATTAGGTGCAGCTGCCAAGGAGGGTGCCAAAGTGATCTAAATATCCCAGCCTAGGAAATGCCCCTGGAACTGGAAGAGGAAGGTCATCAATTGAGTTCCACAAAGGAGATGGATAATTCATCCTGTTTAGTGAAGGCTACCCCTAATCAAAATATCAAGTTTCTGTAATGAAATGTGAGAGGCAGCACTCACCCAATCAAGATGGAAAGGCTCCAGCAGAGAATAAAGTGAGAAGATGCACAAATTGTATGTCTCCAAGAGACAAAACTAAAAATTAAAGAGGTAGATAAGTTCAGAAAAAGGATTACAGGACTGTGTATGCAGATTATAAACCATGAAGTTGGGGTGGGGTTCTCCTCATGTTCTGTAGAAGCATGAATGTGATAGAGAAAAGTATTCAGACTAGTAGTAGGGCCCTATGCCTTATTTGGAATGGTGCAATCAACAATGAAGAATCGAGGGTGAACAATGTGAGATGATGTTGCATTGTATGGGAAACTCTGAATGATATGGCATGAGAGTACAAATTCTAATCAATTTGGTATATTAGCAGGGGACTTTAACCTGCTACTAGATAACCCCTTGATAGGCTGTATAAGAAAGTAGAATACCACAGGAAATGTCAGGATGCGCTAAAAAGACGTCACTGGATTGACATTTAAAGGGAAGTTTACCCAGATAGATTCCTTCTGACCTTCTCCAGAAACTTGGCTCAGCAAGGGAGCAGAAAAGATTTTATTCTTCTACAGAACACCTTTCAACATAAAGTCCATACCCCATGGGGTCTATATTATAAGTTTGAAGTTTGAAAACTTTGAATCTCATATGAACGACATCATATGAGTGAAGTTTTCAAACATTGAACATGTCAACGGAGATCACCGTAAGGAATATTTCCCTTAACTTCAATGTAGTGCGATCCCGGAGTTGGTAAATTTAAGTAGCGGGGGGGGGTGCAGGGGGGCTTGCCCCCCTGCATAGAGCATTCAGGTAGTTTTTTGTGTTTTTAGTTTGTTTATATTTTATGTTCAATGTTTGAAAACTTCACTCATATGGAGTCGATCATATGATATTCGAAGTTTTCAGACTTCGAACATATAATATAGACCCACTCCATGTATACATGAGTTAGGGGTGTCCAACCATGCACCTGTTACTCCAGTAATTAATCTCAATAATCCCTACAGGAGATTTAGAATATGGACATGGGCACATTTTTATTGGAAATCAAAGGCAGATAAAGAGGAGTTGGAGGGACTTGCTTTGAACGTGTTTGATTTAAATAACCAACATGGTGTATCCTCCATAAGACTGTGATGGGAAGTTTATAAGGTAGCCATAAGGGGGATTTGGTTTACTATCAAAAGGTCTAAACTTACTTACATGACAGTTGAATGTTCGACAGTCATAACTTCGAAAATAATGATTTCTAACATACTTTCATCAACAGTCATAACACTGTCAACCTTATGCTGTCGGACATATAACCGTCGATCAAATGGTTGTCGTGGAAACAATGTTACATCTATATTAATGTGAGTACTCTGCAGAGGCGCACAATTTAAAGGGCCATCAACAGTAGGTGGATAGCATATGTGATTGGATTTACAATGGTGGACGGCTGTGTATACCAGGTAAGTGTAGTAGTGTCAAACAGAACTGTAAAGCGCCATACATTTTTAATGACAGACATTGTTAGTGATATCTATGTATCCCACATATAGGTCACAAACATATAGTGAGCATGTCAGATGTCAGGGACACAACCCCAGGCGTAGTGGGGTTCACATACACCACCACCGTAACACAGAAGGGCAAGAAGCTGCTGAACATAGATGGCTACCAGTACTACTTGGAAAGAAGTAGAGGTAGCAGGAACTACTGGTGTTGCACTAGGAAAATCAAGGCTAAATGTAAGGGCCATTATGTAGGGGAAACTACAGTAGAAGGTGAATGACTATTAAAAAGTACTGGCCATTTTCATGATCCTACTCTGGAGAGATATGAGGAAGCACAGGTATGTTGTGACATTAAGAGACGTGCTGCTTCCTGTCAGGAGGACCCTTGCAGGATAGTATCTGAGGTGATGGCAAGCACCTCCACTGATACAGTTACCACTCTGCCAAATACAGATGCCCTGAAACAGTCAGTGCACAGACTATGCAGAAAGAGTAGGGAGGTGCAGGGCACAGAAAAAAATCATATTGAGGGACTTGACAGCAGATATGTTGCCATTGAAGTCAGGTTCATTCCTAATAGGCCGGGGTGAACATAGTGAAGGTACCCCACCAGCTGTCATCATCATTACTGTGAGTAACCTCCATACACTCCGTTCGAGTGAGGTAATACTCATTGATGATACATTTCCCTTAAATACCTGTGAATGTAAGCAGCTATATACTGTGCACTGTACTATACAGGGGAATATTAATGGTAAGGTATTTCCTGCAGTATATGGGGTTTTAGCATCAAAATCTGAGCAGACATATTACTATTTCTGGAGAGTTTTATTGCAACTTTGTCAGGAACATGGGTTATTCTTCAAGCCTGCCATTGTTTTGAGTGATTTTGAAAAAGCTGCTGTTAATAGTGTTAAAAGGAATCTCACAGATTCACATGCATTGGAGTGCTGGTTCCACTTTTGTCAGATCATATGTTGTCAGATACAGAAGTTGCGGCTTACTGTGCAGTTTGGCAATGGCATCCAGTTTGTTTCATTGTGTAAGCAGATCCCATCATTGGCCTTTGTACCCCCTAACGATGTCATGAACACATTCCAGGAAATCCAGAGAGAAATGCCTGCACATGGGAAGCCTCTATGTGAGTTCTTTAAAATGAATTACTTAGTGAGCAGACTGCAGAGAAATGGCATGAGAAAGTCCTCCACAGAAGTCATACCACCACTATTTGAAGTGTCTTTTTGGAATCAGGCACATACGTGTACCATGGGATATCCACGTACACAAAATAGCATTGAGAGCTGGCATAGCAGGTTGAGGAGTCTGCCTGGCAAGAAACAGCTATTTCTATATGATGTTCTGCATGTGATTTGCCTGGTACAGAACCATGTTGAGCATATGCGGGCCAGACTTATGAGTTGTCTACCATCATCCCCTAAGCGTAGATGCCTTATCAATAGGGAGGAGGTATTTCTCAGGTTGCTGCAGAAGAGGAATGACTTCACCCCTAAAGGTTTCATTGAACTTGTAGCTAAACACTGCAGCTTTTAGGGTGTGGGTACAGGTGTTGTGGCTGTCATTCCAGCAACGTATTTCTGGCAATTATTGTAATGCTTTCCATGTAATACTGAACAGATAACTGCTGATTGAATTGCAACAAGGCAGTGATTGAGACCTGGTTCAAGGCTCCAGAGAGCACCCCTGCACTACCAGGCTATAACTCATACCACACATTTCGGCCATCTAACCTGGACCGAAACACCAAAGGTGGGAGGGTGCCTATATTCATTAAGGATATCCACACCTCCAGGCTAGTTGCTGCATCCAAGGTTATCCAAGTGCAACTAACTCTTGGCAAAACTGCAATCCAAATTGTAGCTTGCTACAGATCCCCCACCATGCCCCAGGATTCCCATTCCTCTTTTCTTGATGTACTGGAAAATATTAGGGTTCAACCAAACACCCTAATAATGGGCGACTTCAACTACCCCACCATTAACTGGGAAAACTACTCATGTACTAACTCCTTAGTGGAACGCTTTCTGGAATTCATAAACTCCAATGCCCTAGATCAACTATCCACACCCCCACCAGGGGCAACAATATCCTAGACCTAGTCATTACCAACATGAGTGACCGATGTTCCACACCTGAAGTCAACTCCTCGTTGGTCCGATCCGACCATAAGCTAATCACCCTCGATATCCACATCCCACCCCCACCCCCCATTAAGGAAACCACAGTAAGAAATTTCTCCAAAGCCAACTTCATGCTTCTTAAGACAGAAGTAGTGAACTTCATGACACCCATGCAGATGGACAATACAGTTACAACTGCTGAATCCTACACAAATGTGCTCTATAAGCACCTACATGAGTGCATGGATCGTGCTATCCCAAACAGAACCAAGACGCTATCCTCCAAAAAAAGGAAGCCAATCTGGTGGTCCCCTGCCATAAACAAACTGTACAACAGAAGGAAGAAACTGTTGCAAAAGAGAGTAAAATCCCATGAGTGGAGGAGCTCCCTGGTCAGCCTCAGTAAGAAGCTGAGATCCCTCACAAGATCCTCCAAAGCTAGCTACGAAAATAAAATTGCCACTAATTCCAAGGACAACCACAAAGCATTCTATAGCTATGTCAAGAATCTCAATGGCAACACCCAGATCTGCTCTGAGTTACAGCACAAAGGCATGAAAATTACAGAACCAACTGATATTGCCAACATCCTGGCAGATAGGTTCAGTGCTAACTTTACCCCCCCCCACCCCCTAAAGGGCCCATATATATACAGGAAGAATGCAGAGTCCCTGTAATCACAACTACGCAAGTGAAAGCTGCACTCTCTAAAGCCAAAAACACAGCATCCATGGGACCGGACAACATCCCAGGCTGCGTTTTGCACAAACTTCAGAATGAACTGGCTCCCCACTTAAGCACCATGTTCAATAACAGCCTCACATCAGGCTTTGTGCCCACTGAATGGCACACAGCAACAGTTATCCCACTCCACAAAGGGGGAGCCACCACTGATCCTGGGAACTATAGACCTATTAGTCTGACGAGCCTGGTCTGCAAAGCCATGGAACGTATCATCATGGAACTCATAAACAAAGACATTGGTAACCTCCAAACTCTGGATCCCACCCAGTTCGGGTTTGTGAAAGGCAGATCATGCCTCCTGAACCTGATCAACTTCTTTTAGGCAGTCAGCAAAGCTGTAGATGAGGGTAAAGTGGTTCACACAGCCTATCTTGACCTCGCCAAGGCTTTCAACACCATCCCCATTCTGGAATTATAGCTAAACTCAATAAACTAGGCATAAATCCCTACATCACAAGATGGGTTGCCAACTGTAAAAGTTGCAGACTCCAAATCTGACCTCAAACCAGTGACAAGTGGAGTACCACAGGGTTCCGTCTTGGGGCCGCTCCTGTTTGGTATCTACTTCTCTGAAGTACAGGCTAACACAGAAGGCCTCTGGCTAATGAAGTTTGCAGATGACTGCAAGCTAGGAGCCATAGTCAAGTCCCCAAATGATGTGAACATCCTACAGAAGGGCCTCTCTGAGACAGATGTCTGGTGTCAGAGCCATGGCCTCAAGCTCAATGCCAAAAAGTGCAGTGTCATCCCCTTTGGTAAAAACTCTGTACCCATGAACTACCACATAGGCAGCAATCTACTTAACACCGAATACGTGATAAGAGACCTTGGGACCCAGGTGGACAGTAGTCTCTCCTTTGATAGTCACATCGCCACAGTAGTCAGGAAGTCCTTCTACGTGGCACACCTCATCATAAAAGGGTTCTCGTCCAGGAAAAAAGAGGTCATCGTTACCCTCTACTCATCACTCATTAGACCCATTATAGAGTACAACGCCCCTTTTGGAATGTACCTCACAAGACATCTGCAGCAGCTGGAAAGGCCACAGAAGTACCTCACAAAGAGGATTACTGGAATCAAACAAATGCCCTATACTGACCGCCTCAAAAAACTCCAGCTTTACTCTGTAGCATATCGCCTACTCAGAAGTGATCTCTGCCTAACATATAAAGCTATGTCAAACCCAGAGCTGTTGGACATGCTACACCTAAAGAAATCCCAATCCCTCTGAGCTACATGCCCTAGGTACATAAACCTTGTCACCACAATAAACAGGACATGCTGGAGGGATAGATTCCTGTCCCAGAGACTTCCTATATGCTGAAAGAAGATACCCATCTATGTCAAGCAAAGCTCCTCATTAGCACTCGTCAAGAAAAATCTTGATGAGTGGATGGGAAATAGGAAATACACCCCGGGGATCACTTCTGTGTCTCTGCTCATCAGTGGCACAGGAAAATAACTTTCTTGGGTGGCGTAAGGCAGGGAACCTTGTTGGCTAGGCTTGCATAGACCCTTGGGCCGATAGCCTAGTACCTACCCATGAACCTATGAAATAACTGGTGATGGAAATGCAAGAAGGACTGTCTTAATATGGTTGATGGTGACTACTATTGTGATGTTTTACTGTTTATTGCAAGGGCAATTCACAAAAATGCTACTGGCACATGGCAATATTGCATTCTTCCTTTAATGCACTAAGGGATAAATTTTGTAATGCTTTGCACAACTCGGGAATCTAGGTGCACAGTTTGCATCACTACAGCAAGAAAAACAAAACGTTTGCATCGACAAGGGAATTTTGAATTTCCTTGTCTATCATCTAACCTACTTAATATTCATGACTTCGGTCAAATGCGTCGACATTTTCAATGTTCTCGCTTCTAAACTTCATGCATTTGATAGTAAACCGGGGGGTTTATTAGAAAATGATGGATTCAGGACAAGGAAACAAGGCAATACTGAACAAAAGACAAGAGAATTAACTGCAAGTGAGAGACTATCTAATGAGGAAGAAGTCAAATGTTTGGGGGAGTTAGAGCAGAAATAGTCTATGGAATTAAATATGTTAGAACTAAGCAAAGTGGAGGCTGAACTAGTGAGAAAAGGCCAGTTTTGTTGTCTTAAGAAGGCATGCTACCCAAAGTGCATCACCTGGTTCTTTAATTAGTAGAAGGATAGAGTATATCTACCTGGATTCATTTCCTGTGATGGGAAGGGGGAAAGAGGAGATGAGAACATTAGAAATGATTTCCATAATTTCTACATATGCCTATATAGTTGAACCTATACTGCAGCATCTTCTAGTTGGCACTGTAAGGTGCCTTGGAAATACTGGTCAGGCAAGAGGGAAGAGAGGTGTTAAATAAATCAGCTGGATATGCGGGGGTGATGAGAGCAGTTTTTCAAAATGAAACTCAAAAAGGAGCCAGGGATCGATGGCTTTCACCTAAAGTGTTATAAGTGGTGGCACTCACTTGTATAGCTTGGAGGACTTTACAAAGAGTTCAAACTTGGACCAGAATAAGGCTATAATAATGGTGACCCCTAAGCTTAAAGAGGGGACTCCTTCAGTGAGAGGGATAGAACAATCTCCCTCATAAATGTGGATTTGAAAATATTTGGGGTTAGTACAATGGAATTCTAGAACAAAGCTACCATCAGAATGTGGCAAAAGCCTATAAAGAAACATATGGCATACATGCGTACTCCTTTAAGACTGCAGGACAATAGATAAACTTTCCTCAAGAATGAAACACTCTTTTTTGCCATCTTAGAAATATAATAGTAATAATGATATATAGAGAAAGAAATGACTCTCATGCAAGTTTGATTTTTCAATGTCATTGTACATTTAGCTACCTGTTGCACAGTGTGTACACTGTACACTTAGGTTGTTGGTTCTTATCTGTTTGTTTGTTAATGGTGTGAACTGTTACCTTGAACATGTAATGTGTTCTGTAATACGAAGAATTAAGTTCTGGGCTGGGTGGGGGTGGTTCTTACTGACACATTTACCTCTCTACATGGGACCATCACTAATTTGTGAATGACATACTGAAGGATGGCTTGCACTGTGCCTCAACCTCATATTGTGCTGTAGGTACACACCTACAACAGCCAGGCAGCACACACTCATGGATTATGGGCATGCCATTGGCATACTTTTTTTTTTTTTTTTGTAAAACCATTTGTCATGGGAAGGGAGGGAGATGTCAAAAGGCATACAGGTACATAGATAACAGATGTTGCACACTGCAACAAAGGAGGATAGACAGAGTATAAGGTAACACATCTATAGCCATCCAAATGCATAGTGAGGCCATGATATGTGGAACACAAATAAGGATGCAGAAATCCACTCAGGCTACAATGACAGGTTTCACAACTACATGTTACACAGTGTGGTTTGAGAGGGTCACACCTATGACTGACTGCAGACTCATGCACATATCACTGATTTTTAGAGGGGCCTATGCCTCTGTATTTGTCAAGGGTTGCACAGTCTATGCTACCTGAGGACTGCGTGGTGGGTACTGTACTTTAATGTGGATGTGATGGATATCACATGTTGACAGCTTCCCATATGTCTCTCATTATACTTACTGAACAAGGTGGTGCCAAGGGACAGGAAAAGGATGGAGAAGTTCTCCCAGGCAGAGACAGATATCTTGCTGCAGGCCATCCAAGAAGATGACTGTGAGATCCTCCTAATGGACAAGAGTGCCTGAGCCTTCCATGAACATGTAAGATGGGACCTTGATACAGACGTAAATGCTGTTGGAGGCCATAACAAGTCTTAAGATCAACTATACTGTAGGATCACTGACATCATCTATCATGGTCACAAGAAGGGAATCCACCAATACAGTCATCCCTTAACAGACATGGAGGAGTTTCAGTTATATCTGTATTGGGTGGAAAACCATTCACTTATACCCAGTGAAGGACTCGACATAGGAGCAGAACTTTACCTATCACCTCATGTGACAGTGGGTGATGCCTCAGGTGGGTATTCTCACACATATATATCATGTAGTACAACATGCCAGAGCAAGAACCAAGCACAGAGTGAATATGGTCATTTAATTCAAATAGGCACTTCGGGTCTTCAGCAGATTTTTGAATCTGCACAAAGAATACCATCTATGCATTTTGCATGTTATTCAGTTTTATAGTTGAGGCATCACAATCTGGTGTTGTCACAAAGCAGCACTGACTTACTTTGCTGTGTCTGTTTTCATTGGTGCTTCAGTGTCTATGTCCTCCAGTATGGACATAGGCATGCCTTATTTCAGGGAATATCTGAGCCTGACAGTAATGACCACAACATAGTGCAGTCTGCAGCCACAATACCAATGTCAGGCATGGATAACATGGCTGGCATATCACTATACCCTTCCACAGACACTTCTTCATTACTTGTGAAACCCATCCCTCAGTCAAAGTATGCTGCTATATAACAACAGCTGGTCAACACAGTAGCCCAGGGTGCACCCTCAACACTTGTATCCCAAACAACAGAGATAGCTAGCAGCTCTCACAAATGTGAGAAGGCATGCAGGTCCAGAGTACCAGTGTTTTTATATTTCACATCTTTACTTGATGCTTCCTTATGACATATTACTAGTCAAGATACTTACTAAAGTACTTTACATCCAGAGGTTTTCAGGACTAGCTATTCATGTGGCCTGTCATTAACTTAAAACAGATAGTTTCATATTTGTATTATTATTTAACAGTTTCTGCTGTTCCTGTCTTCTTTTTCCTCTGGTAGAACTCAACCTCTGTCTGTTATTAATACAGCTAGTTGGCTATTGGCCATTTCAAATGAAAGAGGTATTGCTTTAGAAAAGCCTACATTTGGTGGGAAAAAATGATGTTGTCCTGTTTTGAATCTAGAATCTATCTTTATAGCTTTTGTATTTTAGGCAGGCAGCCAGGAAAAAGTAATGCTTCCTCCTCAGCATTAATGTTTATCTAATTTAAAGCTGCAGAAAAGGTATTGTGAGATTACTATAGTTTTTATAATTGTCACCTTCTAGTTCTGTAATCTATGGCATCCTTGTGTCCCTACCTGTCCCAGATTAATTGTATTCAGTACATGTCTCTAAAACAATTGATTCATTCATGTTTTCCTATATTTTTTCCTAGGATACTAAACATCTGAGGACCACTCAGCTTTGGAATCCTTCATTTTTCCAAAAGAGAAGGTAGAAAAAAGAGGCAAGGGGCAGGTGAAAAGGAAGAAATCAAAATTGTATGTGGAAGGATTGATGAACATTACTGTAAGAAAAAAGAAGAGAAAGACAGATGTTGATTACTTGGCTCAAACTGTGGATGTGTAAAGCCAGCTGGATGAGAAGTGTATGATTGCAAATATGCAAATTTAATATGCAATGAAAACAGTGGGATTAAAAAGACTAATGGTGATGAAGCTCGTTACTTTGTAACAATTGATAGAGCAGATATTACTGTAATAGAAGTTGAAGATTCTTCAGATCTGGTTAGCAAAGATATTCTTGTAAGTGGAGATTCAATTATTAGAAACTGATACTTATATTTGCAGAGAAAATAATGAATGTTGAATAGTGTTATGCTTGCCAGGAGAAATTATAGAAGATGTGAGACAAGTCTTGGAACGCCTTAATGTAAGGAAGTATGGATCTGCTTTTACTTATGTCGGTACAAATGATCTCATCCACAAAGATTCTCTGACTGCTAGTAGGGAACTTACAGCCCTTTTAGATAGTATAGTTTTTACTGGTTTTAGGATGTATGTTTCATAAATCACATATAGAAAGGATAGTCAAGTCACTGTGAATGAGAAGATTTTTTGGGTAAATACCTATGCGGAAAAATGTACTGTTTTAAAAAATGGAAATGTGTAGAGCACCCAGGCCTTGTTTTGCACACATGTTCAGACAGGATGGCATGCATTTGTCAAGATCAGAGAAGAGAATTTTTGCAACAGATATTTTGCAATATTTGACAAACACTAGGCAGAATTTTTGCCAGGTAAAAAAATGAACATTTCACAGATGGCAACATTTGATGCATCTCTGAAGGTTGTTAATGCTAGGAGCAACATTAGTAAGGAAATTATTCACAATGTATGTTCAGGAACAACAATTATTTCAGATTGCAAAAACCCTACAAGGGAACGGAACAAATCTGACACTGTTTGTGTTCCTAAAGCAATTACTGTTACTTCAAGTCAAGTTTTACAGCTGTTGATGTACAGTTATCATGGGGTTATGAAGGTTAATCTGTTGCTAAATAATTCTGCTAAACTGAAATCTAAACCTAAGCACAGAAGGTTAACAGTCACTATGTAAAACCAACCGCAGTGATGTGTTCAATGGAAAAACTGCAGATGGAATGTGGAAAGTTTTGAAAGAGTAACTGAGTGCAAAAAATCCAAAAAAATGTTTAACATTAAGATCTAGGCATACAATGTCAGGGGGATATATTTTCATAAGAACAAGATAACTGATTAAGGTGAGAGACAAAATATAAGAAATGGAAGACAGGTTGAGGTTGTACTACAATTTTGAAAACTGAAATAAACAAGCTGGACAAACAAATTAAGCATAGTGTGAGACAAGATCAAGAATAATGTGAAAAGTTAGATAAAGACATTGAGCATAATAGGAAACCTTTTTATAGATACATAAGATGTGGAAGGAGTAAAGACATACAAACTGATAAACTGTGTGCAGATTCTAAATTGTATTCTCAGACAGAACAAATTATAGACATATTTACAAAATCATATGCAAAACAGCTTGGCTCCACAAAAGGGGGTTTTAAGTTGTCCTTGTGACATCTAGGTAACCTCAGATACTATAATCAAATTAGATTATCTTGAAAAAGAACTGTGCAAACTGGATCCAAACAAAGTACAGGGAGAAGATGGAATTAGTAATAATGACCTGAGAACACTACTTCAGCAAGAACTTACAGTATCATCATATCTATTATTTACTATGTCATGTAAATATAGTGAGATTTCACAAGACTGCAGATATGCACTTATTAAACCTGTCTTTAAGGGAAAGGGAAGTAGGACAAACCCAGAGTTATACAGACCCATAAGTCTGCTTTCATGTTGTGGAAATATATTGTAGAAGGTAATATTGGATATGTTATTGTCAGAATTGGATAGCCTGGGACATGAAACCATATATCAGCAAGCACCTGTTGAAAATATATTTGTTATCACCTGTAGCACGATGTTCTATAACAATATAATAACAGCTGTGAATGAAAATTGTGCTGTGATGTAATTTATATAGATATAGGGTCATACACAAAACACTGATCAATAAATTAGGACAACTAGGTATCTTTGTACTCTTGATAAGATGGATAGCTACATGGCTTACAAATAGGACGTGGCAAGTATCATACAGCAACTGGACAGGTGAAATTCTTGATTACAGTCAGTATGTCCCACAGGGCTCTATCCTAGGCCCTTATTTGTTTAGACTGTATCTTTCAGACCCAACTTTTTCATCTAGGTGTTCTGCAGTCTATATGCAGATGACCTGAAACTGGGTAAACTAATTACATGTGTTACAGATAAGGCATGTTTGCAAACTAAATGGATTAATTTGACCATTTGGGCACAGGAGAATAATATGCTGATAAATACATCAGAAACAAAGCATATGAGATTTGGGAGACATAAATCGGGGTGCCAAGAATTTAATACAGCGAATGAAATTGTAAATTCATTTAAGGACCTTGGTATATGAGTAGATCCAGCTTTGAGTTTTTCTAATCATATCAACCAATTGGTCAATTATAGTTATGGAGCTATAGGTTGTATAAAAAGATTTATAAAGTTTAGGAAATTAGAAATGATGAAGTCATTGTGTGTTAGTTACATTAAAGCCAAACTTGAGTATGCAATAAAAGTGAAAGCCTTATAACAAAACAAGCATGAGTAAACTGGAAAGAATACAGCACAAATATACTAAGGACATCTATGGATATGAAAATTTAAGTTATTATGAAAGACTAAAATATCCGAACTTGTACAGTGTTTCTTATAGATATCTAAGAGGAGATCTTATTTAGGTATATAGGGCATTAGAGACCGCTACCTCTGAGAATGTTTGGGGTTATCAAAAAGTAATATAGAATTATCAGATAACCTACGTAGAAGATTCTATAGGAATGAGAAGTGCACTAATTGGTTCTCTGAGAGAGCAGCTGATGCATGGAACAGACTACCAAATTACATTAAAACAAGTACTAGTTTAGGTATTTTTAAGAACAGCCTGGGCACTTATTATGGGAACAACTGTTTTAGCGGGTCTATATTAGATCATCGAAATGGCAGAATTTCGAATGATCTAATATCGAACCCAATATTGTGAACGCTGAAAATAGCAAAGCTGCACAAAACCGAATTCTTTCCTAGGGAAAGAATTCGGTTGGCCAGTGTGGCTTCGCTGTTTTCAGCAATGCGGTGGAAAGTTACGGGTTGGGTTAAGGTAAGTGTGTGATTGTGCGGATGTTCGGGTTAGGGCACGGGTTGGGTGAGTTTGGGTTAGGGTGCGGGTCAGGTAAGTGTGCGATTGTGACAGAATTTGGGGTTGGGGCGGGTTAAGTGAGTTAGGGTTAGGGCGTGGGTGAGGTGAGTGTGCAATAGTGATAATTTGGGGTTAGGGGTGGGTTAAGTAAGTTAGGATTAGGGCGCAGGTGAGGTGAGTGTGCGATAGTGACGGACCTTAGGGTTAGGGTCTAGGTTAAGGTAAGTGGATAGATAGTAGTGTATGTGCAGTATAGTGTAGGGTTAGATGTAACTTTTAAATGTATGTGTGTGGATTGCTGCTTTTTAGCGTGCTTGTAGTGTATGGGTTTCTCGTAACAGTGAATTTTTTCCCTGGGAAAAAATTCACTGTTTTGAGGTTTTGATATTCTTAGGGTTCAAGTTTTGCAGTTTGACATTACGGCATTCGATAATGAGCCATTTCGATGATCTGATATAGACCCATTTTAGCATATCAGAAAGCTAGAAAGACATTAATGTCCGTGCTTGAAATATTTGTATGTATGTATGTATAGCTACAGTACTGAAGACAATGCCTGTTGACCTGTTCCTTCAGTAAACATTTTGCAGGCCCATAGACTCTGCAGACTAAGGGACAAGAATTAGCCAACATGATCTATCTTTCTGCTTATGCTTACTATTGTGATCTCCCTGCCAAGTGGAAAGGATTTTTATTTGTTTTTCTTTTATCTATGCTGCTTCTATATCTCTCTGCCATCATAACAATTCTCTATACATCTTTCTTGGCTCTCTCATTTTACATAGTAATATTATCTCCTATTTGTTTCTTATATTTTCTTTTGCCACCACATTTCAGACTGGCTTTTGCCTCCTAAACTATTTCTGCCTATTACTTACACTGCAGACACAGTTGTTCTGTTGTCTGTACTATCTTTAGTACCTTTTTCCCCTCCCCTAGCTTTGCTATTGCTGGACCGCTCTCTGTCAACCATCCTTCTTGCTTCTCGTTCAACACTGCAGTATGTCAACATTTTCCCAGCTAAGTAGACATATTTTATTGACTCTCAATCCTGTCTCCATACTAATAAATAATTTGCCCTCTCTTATCGTGCTTGCTTAGCCCTTCCTCATCTCTCATCCCTCACTTCAAATATTCTTGGAAACAGGCTTTTAAATAAGACTTATTGTTCTTCCAATTACCTTCTGCATATCCAATTTCAGTGATTGTTTTTCTTGGGAAGTACAACTATGCTGCCATTTCGGGTGGTTCCACTCTGTTCACCCAGGCTACACTCAAGCTCACTCTACTACCCTACCATTTCCTTAGTTCATATGTACATCACCCACATACACTACATTTAAACTACACTAACTCTGCCTCCAGCTCCTCACAATCCAATCACAACCACCACTCAACTGTAACAAATTTTTCAAAATAGCATCTACCCAATAGCATAGAGCCCCAGCCTCACTTGTGAAAATTAACATAAAATTATGTTCCTTTCACTCTGGCAGCCACTGTCAATTAGCAAAATTAAAACTCTCCCTTATCAAAGCTTTATATCACCATACAACATATCCCTGTCTCAAACTCATCTCCCTTGCCTCTGCCTCAGTATTCTTGCTCTCCTTACCAATGATCACACCTCCCATATTCATTCAATTAACACACCTAAAATCCCATACCCATCACACCAACACTTACTAAGCTTATCTTTTAGTATAACTCTCACACTCTTCTGACAAACTCACCCAGAACTATACAAATACAATCATCTCAGAAATAAAATATCCTGGCCATAAGACCCCTACTAAAAATAAGACATAAATGTAATTGGACCTATCCAGAACAAAGAATTACTAACACAATTTTCACACCCCCCCCTCGCCCTTCTTCAAATTCCCAGCTTCTCCTCTCTGACCATACCTCTCAACCATACTGAATTCCTCAGTATTTACCAGTTTTTTGGGCAGATAAAACATAATCAGGAAGAATATTATTCAAAAATGCGAAGGTCGCCTTGCCATTTATTTACAAAAAAAAAACTCATCATATTATCCACCACATATATACCCGTTAAGAGACCTAAATATAGATTTGAATGTCATAATTGTAGCATGCACCTTTATGACTTTACTCAGCCAATTACATCTACTACAAGAGTCCACAAATGTACAAATAGACAAACAGCTTTGGACTGGATACTAACTAATAATCTTATCACAACAAAAGTAGATGGCTATCCACCAGACAGCATAAGTGATCACCTTCCAACATATGCAGAGAGATGTTACAATATTCAAGATAAACAAATCACTTACAACCAAGTCCACAATGCAACCAGTTTTTACAAAGAGGCTTTCATCCAAACATTGGCACAATATAACTGGAATGTACACAATTCCATGCACTGCAACACTACCTCAGCACTTTTTAATAATATATGCATAACAATCATCAGTTATAATGGCACAGTATGTACCAAAGAGCTAAAGCTAATCCAGGTCCATGGTTAACAGGTGGGAGGTTAACATAATGGTTAAGGAATTTACCTTATAGATACAAGGTACAGGGTTTGATTCTGACATGGGGTAATTGGCTAGGCTTAAAATGGCCTGCAAGGACAGTTAACCTAGTACTAATCTATGAGCCTATCAACAAGGGAAACCAAAAAACTTATGTTATTATGTGACAAAAACCTGAAAGTTTGGCACAAAAATTGAACACAAAATACATACCAACTTTTTAAATTCTAAGAAATACTACAAAATACCACATCAAACTAGACAAAAAAACAATAACTCACTGCAAAATAGATACCAAAATAACCCCAAACTCTTCTGGTCATCCATAAATAAACTATACAGAGGCCGAACTACCACCCCTACACCCATAGCCAATAATACCACTGACTTAACCCCGCAAAGTTCAACTCCTACTTCATACAAATAGTATGATTAACAGGTGGGAGGCTAGCAAAATGGTTAAGGAGTTTACCTTATAGACGCAAGGTACAAGGTTTGATTCTCACATGGGGTAATTGGCTAGGCTTAAAATGGCCTACAAGGACAGTTAACCTAGTACTAATCTATGAGTCTATCAACAAGAGAAACCAAAAAACTTACGTTATTATGTGACAAAAACCTGAAAGGTTGGCTCAAAAATTGAACACAAAATACATACCAACTTTTTAAATTCTAAGAAATACTACAAAATACCACATCAAACTAGACAAAAAACAATAACTCACTCCAAAATAGATACCAAAATAACCCCAAACTCTTCTGGTCATCCATAAATAAACTACACAGAGGCAGAACTTCCACCCCTACACCCATAACCAATAATACCACTGACTCAACCCCGCATAGTTCAACTCCTACTTCATACAAATAGTAAAGCCCTAGACTAACATAAAACCCTCAGGTATCCTCTCAGTACTTGCACCCTATTTGAACTATTCACAACAACTTGACTTTAGTCTAGTTCCTACCTCCACTGATAGAAAGCTTCTATATAATCTTAAGCCAACCACTGACCAGCTCTCCTTGACTACTTAAAAGTGGCTGCTGTTACTATTGTTTACCCTATCTCCATACTAATAAATAGGTCTTTATCTGAATATTGCATCCCATTCTTCTAGGAGAAGTCATTCTTCATACCATTTACATAAAAGCGGTATATCCACAGACATCAAAAACTACAGACCCATAGCAATCCTTTCCTCTACTGTCAAAATACTAGAAAAGTGCATTCGCACTCAATTCAAGCTACATCTAAACACAAATAACCGCCTTTCTGATACACATCACTGTTTTAGACCTCACCCCTGACAATCACTGTCCTCCTTTATTTTTCTGATAATATAAGCCAGCACAGATATAACAATTAATTAGTGTCAACCATTTTCCAAGATTTGTCTAAAGTTTTAACATGGTATCTCACCAACAACTATTTCAAGAACTCACATACATAACTTAAGTCTTATGAATCTGTCCTTTATCAGTCTTTATACAACCCAGTCTATCAACCCTGTATTTTATTGCAGCTCATGAATGTAAGTATTACTTTCGCTGTGTAATCGTCCTAAAAACAATATAGCTCTTGAAAATGAAACTGTTAATTAGGAAAATTATGTAATGCAGCTTTTCTCCTCAGGCCTCCACTAAAAATGGGTTACATCTAGTCGGACTTTCCCAAACAACAAAGACAATAAATAAATAAATAAATATTATCTAATGGTACGACTTATGCTGGGTTTTACATTAAAAAATATTTTTTAGGAGCAAATACAGATGTATACTTCTTTTCCCTTCAAGAAACATTACAGGAAAATTGGTTTGCATCAGACATGGTCAGACTATTCATGTCACCTTTTAACATTTTTTTTACTTTATGGTTACAAAACATTTTTTTTTTATTTCTATTGTATAGGTATCTTGGTAGATTAATCCCTTTGAAGGTGCACTAGATCAGCTGTAAGCTAATATCAAGTTATTATGGGCTTTAAAAACTCTCACTATGTAGATGATTCTTTAACATATTGTGGGCCTAATCAGCATCAATTTATAGGACCACTTCAACATTTGATTTACTTCAGAACCAACATGGTAATAGGTTGTTATGGTACAACGTATTCATGCTAGCACAGTATTTCAGCTGAGATCACTCCACTTATGGTCATTGCTGGGAATTATTTTACTTGAGAATATAAAATTAATTTTATATATCACCTCCCCACTGAATAAAAGTACTCCTTGGAATTCTACCCAAAAGGTGTGATTTACTGTTACACTAACTATCCTGAAAGAATATAGTACATCTTCAAAGAGTGGCCACTGTAGCAGTAAAGAAACCCACTCACTATCTAACCTATTTTTACAAGGATTCTTACTCTTCCTTTCTATGCATGTCACATTTCAGAAAAAAAAGTTCAACACCGTTTATCTGTTGTGATTTTGATGGCAATGCTTCTGAGCTGAGTTCTCAGGATATTACACACTTTATGTCTGACCATATTACTTTTCATTTTATAGAGTCCTTGTGGAAGACATTAACTGTTCATATCCAACCTCAGAGATTCTGTAAGTTAAAATGTTTCTGATTTTCTTTGTAAATGTCTTGGAATCACTATATTGTTTTCCAAAGTGGGAACATTTTATATATATTTTTTATTGATAACATTGTTTTCTGAGCAATGTCCATCCTAAGAAGTTGCTACACTTATCTTTTCACATCTATATGAACATACTGGGTAATCTTTATTAATATACATTTTCACTTACTTATTAGTTTACACTAGTTCACATATTCATTAAGTAACTAGGATGCTGACTCTATATTTATCTTACAGGTCTGAAGTTTAATTAGCATCTACATTTCAGAAACCTTTTATAGTTTTGGTTTATTTCAATGGCTTAATATGAATAAGCAGACATATCTAGCCATTAATTCTGCACTTCTCAAGATTGCTTCTTATCTGCATACACACACACACACACACACACACACACACACACACACGTGTGTGTGTGTGTGTGTGTGTGTGCATATATACATATATGTGACAGCCTGTCTATCCCAGGCCTGTAATCAAGAAGCTTCAGTCCTCACTACTGACTCCAGTGAAAGACGGTCACTAAAATCAGGAATGGATTTACACAGTATTTTCAAATGCAGCTCTCTGAATCAAGCACAATTTCCTCCAAGACCACACAGGGAACATGCTCCAGACCTGGGAATGAACTCTCAGATCCCAAACAAGACTCACTTTGGAGCACTGTGTCCCAGTTCCAAGTAGATGACACACCAACACCTGTGTATTTGATTTTCTCATACACACACTACTGGAAAAGGCTGGTACCCCTACTACCCAGACTATAAGGTAACCACACTGCCATCAGTCAACTACTCTCAGGCTCTTACAAGGGTAGCCAAATATACTGAGTAAAGTCAATACTAATATAAATGGTACAGTGTAACCAAAGCAGCAAGGCTTTTCAGAATGGTCACAGCGTCACTAAAATAAGCACAAGTGCTCTCAAGATGTTAAAAGTATTCTCTAAAAGACCAGCCACAATGAAAGGTATAAAAACATTTTATAATAAATAATAAAATAGAAAACATGAGAGCACTAAATATCGAAGTAAAATAAACACCAGAGTTTCAGTCAAATGAGAAAGAAAAATAACACAGTTGGACAGATTCACATAGATGGAGAAAAAACAATACTTAAATAATCTCACTGTACTTCCTGCCTATCTAAAGAATAACTGTTCCCTAGCTAACTTAATTAATTCAGCAAAGCAAGATGGGATGCTGAGATGCTTACTTCCACAAGGCTAGGTGATGAGCTTCTAACTAAAACTAAACTGAACTCAACTAACTGTCATAGATCTTTATAGCAGGTTCCAAAGAAAATAAAACAAACTGCTGTGAGAGTTCTATCCTCTCAGTGTTGGTCATAGAATGACATCACATTTGATCAACTGATTCTGGTACAATTCACACGCAGAGCTTTGCTAAGATCTGTTGCAGTATTTCAAAAGTATAGAACAATTTCAAAAACTTCTACTCTTCTCTTCCAGAATTCTTTGTTTAAACATATACACTTAATCCATTTTAATAATAACACTGTTGATGCACCTCTAACACAAGCATCTGCACAAGTCAGAGTGATAGTAAAATTACACAAAGTTATTTGGCAAACTCCAGCTAACTATGCTGGCATGTGCACTGTTCTAGTTTCCCTGGCACAGATGGCAATACCTCACATCTCTCTCTCTCTCTCTCTCTCTCTCTATATATATATATATATATATATATATATATATATATATGTACACATATATATATATATATATATACATGTATGTGTGTGTATATATAGCTATATCTATATATATAATATGGTACATGCAAGGTCATAGTGCCAATGGGACATCATGATCCAACAATGTTACATAAGTTACAGAATCAAAGAAATGTTGTGTTGTTGAACAGATATAAGACAACAATCAGAACACAAATGTGTGCAGTGCATACACATGGATAACATGCAAATAAGCACACATGACCAACATGTTATTCTAAAAGTGTGTTAGTTCTGGTTTAAGCACTTGGGCTTCAGGCCAGTTATTTTACATTAAGAAGGTTCGTGGTCTGCACTCTTGTGGGAGGAGAGGCTAGACTCTGCCCTTCTGAGCTGGGAATTTCTGGTTAAAGGCTTATAGTGCCTGCATATTTGAACTGTTTCTTACTGAAATTGGTACACCTTGTTTGTTGTAGCATAGACTAGATCCAGGCCTGCTGAATCTAGCTTTGTTTGTATGCTTGTTGTCGTTTGCTTGTTATTTCCCTGAAACGCTAATTCCACCTAAAACGTGGCTTTTCAGCGCTTCTGTGAATCCCTAGTGATATCTGCATTGCTTACTGTACTTATTTCCTTGTTTCACTTGAAAGAAAGTTACTGTTTGTCATTTTTGCATTTAAGATACCTGTAACACATTGCATTTAAGTTACCTGGCACTTGCTCACTAAAGCAATTATATAAGTCAGCACTAAAAAATTAAAAGCACTACACCCTCACAAACTCCCCTTGAGTACCTTGTTTCCCATTGGCCCTTTTTTCAATTATAAAGGAATTCCCAATACTATTCTAGCATGTCCAAAGGTCAGTTGTCAATCTCCTCTCTGATCCAGCTGGTGAATCTGGGAATCTTGAGGCAATGTTACAACTGCCTCATGTACACAGACAACCCTCTCCTCCTCCCAACAAATTCCAACACATGTGAGAGATGCAACCATATAGCCAAACTGGAGGCTAAGCTCTCTCAACTCAGTACTGGCGTAACCAGTCAGGAGGAGAAGGAAACCACACTCAGTACAATTCCAGTCTCACATAGACCTACCACGACAGCAAACCAAACACATAAACACACAAAAACATACTCAGAGGCTCTAAATAAAAATCTGCCTAAGCAGCAGAGACCTCCAAAGCAGACACCCAAGCAACCACTACCCCAAAACAAAACACGTGCAACACATAGCTCACAAAGCCAGTGTGCTGAACAGTCACAGCCCTTAAGGCTAAACAACACACCTGATACACTTGTAATAGGTGACTCTATTGTCAGGCACACTGACGTCTCGCTCTCCAGGCTGAACAAGGAGAAGGTCACAGTGAGCTGCCTGTTGGGCGCTAGGATCCACCACATAACACAAGCACTCAGGTCACTCCAAGGCAAGTACAAATATGACTCAGTCATTGTCCATGCTGGTGTGAATGACCTGAGACATACCTCCCTGGACTACATGAAAAGAGACATAGAGGAGCTCTCTGAGCATGTAGCCCAGGCCGGTATGACCCTGACCTTGAGTAGCATCTTACCCTCACCAAGAATGATGCCACAATATGAAGACAAGATGATCAATTTCAACAATTGGCTTAAGTATTGGTGTCATTCAAAGGGGATCCAATGCCTGTCAGCCTGGGATGACATGCTCGACAAGCCACGATGCTTCGCTAGGGACAGCTTGCACCTGTCACGCCTGGGCTTTTGGATATTGGCAAAGGCTCTTGCTACCCGCATAGTGCCTTTTTTAGGCAAGGCTCAAAAGACAAACCCACCTCCATAGGTATCACAAGGGATAAGAAACTAAGAGTAATGCTACTCAACGCCAGAAGTCTAAACCTCAAGATGCACGCACTTGAAACTCTCCTTAGCATGGAGAACATCGATATCTGTGCAGTAACAGAAACATGTTTCAAGGCTCCCGAGAGCACCCCAGCACTACCAGGTTATACCTCATACCATGCTTTTTGGCCCCAAAGCTTGGACTGAACCACAAAAGGAGGGGGAGTATCAATATTCGTCAAAGATACCCACACCTCCAGGTTGGTGGCACAGCACGAAGCATCAGAGACTATCCATGTGCAACTAACAGTGGGTAAAACTGCCTTCCAGTTTATAGCCTGCTACAGACCACCCTCCCAAACCCAGGAACCCCACTCGGCCTTCCTGAGAACACTGGAAAATATGAAGGTCTCTCCAAACACCATTATATTAGGCGACTTCAACTACCCAAACATAGACTGGGAGCATTTCTCTAGCTCCAACACCCTAGCCCAAAGGTTCCTAGAATTTATAAACTCAAATTCTATGGAACAGCTTGTTACCACTCCCACAAGAGGGGAAAACATACTGGACCTGATCATCACCAACATAGGGACTCTATGCTCCAGACCAGAAGTGTATCCCTCACTGGTAAGATCAGACCATAAACTAATCTCACTGGATATTCACATCCCAACCCCACCCCATGCCCAGAAAACCACAGTGAAAAACTTCTCTAAAGCAAATTTCGCACTCCTCAAAACCGAGGTGGAATCCTTCAAAGCCCCCGGGCCTGTGGAAAATATGGCCCAGACCGCAGAATCCTTTATAAATGCATTCTATGAACACCTTCAGGAATGCATGGATCATGCAATCCCAAATAAAACCAAGACCCAGTCCTCCAAAGGCAGACGTCCTGTCTGGTGGACCCCAGCCATAAACAAACTATACAATAGAAGGAGGAAGCTACTACATGATAGAGCAAAATCCCAAAAAGGGAAGGCATCTCTGATCAGTATTAGGAAAAAACTACCGTCACTCATAAAATCGTCTAAGGCCAGCTTTGAGAGAAAAAAATTGCACAGGACACTAAGGATAATCACAAGGCTTTCTTTAGTTATGTTAGGAACCTGGGTGGGAATTCCCAGATATGCTCAGAAATAGTCCAAAATGACAAAAAATACACCGAACCCACAGACACTGCCAATATCCTAGCTGACAGGTTCAGTGCAAACTTCTCCCCCCCCCCCCACCAAAAGGGCAAATATCTATCCCAGCAGAGTGCTGCCTCCCCTGACATCTCAGATGCTCAGGTAAGAGCCGCCCTCTCCAAAGCAAAAAACACAGCATCAATGGGACCAGACGGTGTCCCAGGCTGCGTGCTACATGAACTCCAAGAAGAGCTAAACCCAAACATAAAACTACTGTTCAATCTCAGCCTTACTACAGGATATGTACGCAAAGAGTGGTATACAGCAACAGTGGTCCCTCTCCACAAAGGTGGTGCCTCAACGGATCCTGGAAACTATCGCCCCATAAACCTGACTAGCTTGGTCTGAAAAGCTATGGAAAGGATCATCATGGACCTCATAAATAAAGATATTGGGGACCTACCGACACTGGATCCTACCCAGTTCAGCTTTGTTAAGGGCAGATCCTGCCTCTTAAACCTAGTCGATTTCTTTGAAACAGTCATCAAGGCCATTGACGAGGGGAAGGTGGTCCACACAGCCTACCTGGACCTCACAAAAGCCTTCGATACAATACCCCACTTGGGCATTATAGATAAGCTCACCAGCTTAAATATAAACCCCTATGTCACTAGATGGGTTGCAAACTGGCTCAAGGACAGAACCCACATGGTTAGAATTGCTGGAGCCATGTCAGACTCCAAATCAGTTACAAGTGGCATCCCACAAGGCTCAGTCCTGGGACCTCTCTTGTTCGGTATATATTTCTCGGAGGTACAGGCCAACACGGAAGGACTGTGGCTGACCAAGTTCATAGATGACTGACAAACTGGGCACCATAATCAACTCTCCAGCCGACACAAGCATCCTCCAAAAGGCCCTCATAGAAACAGACAACTGGGGCCAGAGCCATGGCCTCAAGCTAAACACCAAAAAGTGTATAGTCATCCCCTTTGGCAAAAACAAAGTGCCCACAAATTACCACATAGCTGGTAATCCATTAAGTACAGAAGAAGTAATTAGGGACCTGGGGACCCAAGTTGATAGCAATCTCTCATTTGACAACCACGTGGCCAAAGTGGTTAGAAAAACATTTTATATAGCCCACCTAATCATGAAGGGATTCACATCTAGATCAGGGGAGGTCATCGTGCTTTTTTACTCATCCCTCATCAGGCCCATAATTGAGTACAATGCTCCTTTTGGGATGTACCTTACCAGACACCTGCAGCAACTGGAAACACCCCAAAAGTACCTCACCAAGAGGATCAAAGGGCTCAAACAGATGCCATATGCTGCCCGGTTAAAGAAACTCCAGCTCTACTCAGTGGCATACCGCCTGCTCAGAGGCGATCTGTGCCTGACGTATAAAGCCATGTCCAACCCAGAATTAATGGACATGCTGCACCTCAGAAAATCCAAATCCCATCGAGCTACACGCTCGAGAGACTTGAACCTCAGCACTGAAATAAATAGGATATGCTGGAGGGACAGATTCATAACCCAGAGGCTCCCTTCACTCTGGAATAAAATCCCAGTCCAGGTTAGGCAGAGTCCCTCACTGACTCTCTTCAAGAGGAATCTTGATGAGTGGATGGGAGATCGTAGGTTTACCCCGGGTATCACTTCTGTGTCACTGTTAGACAGAGGCACAATATACTAACCTCGAAAAAGGGCATAGCAAAATTAATTTAAAATGGGTGGCGAAAGCCAAACACACTCTGGCTAGGCTTATAAATGCCCTAGGGCAGATAGCCTAGTATGAACCTATGAACCTATGAATCACTATGTTATGTAAGTGTCCATATGGACCAATGAATGCAGTAATGACATCATGTGATGATCATGTGAATAATAATGGTAAAACACGTGTCATGTAGTAATGTGTGTCATACTACAGCAGCAAGTTAAAGTCACACATGACCTGATATATGCAGTGTACATTATGACGTATGACAGAAAAGCAGGACAGCAATATGGGATGTCTGCACAATTGTGCTTGGACAATAAACAACTGGAATATGGAAACACCATGGTGGCAACATTACAAAAGTGGATAACACAGGCAGTAATTGCATTCCTGAGAGCCCACCCTGATGGGGTCGAACATCAAAAAGATCTGGAAAGCAGAACCAAGCTGGATAAAAATGGCACGGACTGTTTTATTCAAGGTAAGCGCTTTCAGCTAAGCAAATGCCCAGCCTTCATCAGACAAAAGTCACTCCACACAGCTCAGGAAGGTTTTTTAATATGATGATTATAGGTGTAACCATTTTAAATTGATTCATGACAGTGATTGGTTTATTAACGATTAATGAATGTGAACTACTTTTTTATATAAAAATAGAGCTGTGTGGAGTGACTTTTGTCTGATGAAGGCTGGGCATTTGCTTAGCTGAAAGCGCTTACCTTGAATAAAACAGTCCGTGCCGTTTTTATCCAGCTTGATTCTGCTTTCCAGTTTTGTTTTGGTTTTTGTTTTAAACAGTTTGAGTGTATATTAGTTTGTTTTTTAATGGCTAGTGGAAATACAGAAGCTGGAATGGAGAGAGGGCATAATGGGACTAATTCACAGCTGTTATTCTCGCAAGACAAGGAGTGAGAAGTTATTCTTACCAATAATTCAAATGAAGAGAATGCTTTAGGAAATTTGACCACCCTAGTCAACTTGCTTTTAAATAGAGTGGAAGCGTTATCGCAAAAGGTGGAATTGTGTACTCAAGGGAACCATGCTGACTCAGTTGCAGTTTCCAGAGGTAATTCTGAAATGACCGGTTTTCCTGCAGTGCGTCTGGTGAATCAGCGTACTTCCCAACAAGTTAATAATGCTAACGCATCTTCTGGGCAGCCAAATTGTAGTGGTAACATCAGGAGACGTAGTGGAGAGGTTTCGTACGGTCCAGTCAATGAGTTATCGGAAAACGTTAATGAAGTTAATAATGTTGCTGCTCTACCTACAATGGCTAACTTCTTGGGTAAAAAAGATTTTTTTCAAGTATCTAATGATTCAGAGGGGACAGCCACGAACAGTGAGCGGTCGGTGAGAAACTTTGTTGACAGATTGAATACTTTTGACCATAAATTGTTTCGTTGTAAAAAATTGCAACTAGACGTTGCTTACTTGCAGGAATGTATCAATAAGAAAGTTGTGCCTAAGGGCTTACGCCAGTGGCGTTATCCTGCAGGTTTGCTATGCAATTCTGTTTTCCATCAAGAACTTTTAACCCTCTTTGATAAACAGGGTTTTGAATTCTTGCTGTCTTTAATTAATTTTTATGGAACTGAGATTATTGGTCTCAAAGAGGAACTTGAAGTTTTGGAGTCTAGCTTGGTGCAAGACAATGATTTTTTGAGATATAAATATGACTATCTGAGAATTTTCTCAAGTATTGAAGCTTCTATTTCTAAACTGGTTCTTAACAAAAAACGTAAAATGGACAGAGACTTGTCAGATTATGCAAATAATAAAGCTTACCCACCTCCCCCTTTGGTAGTACAGAATTCACCTATGGGAGGTGAAAAGTAAAAATTCTACTACTTCAGATACTAATAATGTTAATCAAGAACAAACGCCTGTGCGCAGAAGTGAACGTATTAGGGGACAAAATAATTCAAATAATGCACATGGTCAAAACCAAAATCAGGAATTTGCTCATATTGATAATGAGCAGGGTTTTCCCAGGGACAGGAACATCCAGGACAACAATACCAGATTGAACAAGAGGGGTCAACCACAGAGAAAGAGAAAAGGAAACCAACGGAGGAGATGACATATCCTTTAGAGATAGGACCTGTGATCCTTACAACCCAACGTAGTGACTTTAAGATATATAATTACACTGTTCTAACTGTTGAGCAACCCCTGATTGACTTTTTTTCAAAAGGTTTGTCGTTCATTCCAGATAAAAGGAGTGATCTTGTAAAAACACTTATAGATCTTAAACTGTATGTCCGTAAGCTGAATTTGGCTGTGTCTTTGGAAAATACACCTGCATTTCTTAATTCTTTTAGATTGTCAAGTGTATTCAACCCACCTCTGCATTCTGGGTTGAATATTTTTGAAAAGCTATGTGACATTGATTTTAGGGCTGGACTTAATAATAACATACAGGATTTGAGAATAAGAAGTAACATATCCAAACATGAATTAAATTTCATCTCACTTCTTAATGAATGTAATGTTAGAGTCATGAAACCAGATAAGGGTGGGGGTCTGGTTTTCATGGACGAATATGTGTATGAAAACAAAATGCTCATGCATTTACAATCTGATACATATTTGAGATCCAGTCTTAATGAAGTGCATGTAGCCTATAAGAAAATCAGGGGAGTGTTGGATGATCTCTTTCTAGAGGGTAGTATTGATTGTAACACCTTTCACTATTTGTCCATGCCAGCACCAAAGGTTCCTACCATTTTGGCACACCCAAAATTCACAAAATCTAATTGATCCCCTTTAAGGCCCATAGTGGATGGACGGGTTCTATTACTTATGCTTGTGCCAAGTATATTGATGGTATCCTTAAACCATACATCCAAGGGGAACCTCAGATCTGTAAAGATTCCTGGGATTTTTTGGAGAATTTTAATAAAATTGAATACCATTCGGATGTGATCTTTCTGGTGGTAGATGTTAAAGATCTTTATACAGTTATACCTCACCAATTAGGTATTGACTGGACAAGAAATTTCATGTTAGCTAAAAAAGCCACCAATATACAGATGTACCTAGTGGAAACTCTACTAGACGTAGTGTTATCAAACAACTTTCTGGTTTTTAAAGACCAGTTTTTTTCTCCAAAATATAGGAATTGCCATGGGGTCACCCTGTGGGTGTAGTTTTGCTAATAGCGTTATGGCATTTTGGGAACGTAACTGGCTGTTCAATAGTGAACTGTACCAACAACATGTCACTTGGTATACTAGATACCAAGATGACATGTGTTTTATCTGGAAGGGCCCGCAAAATCTTATCCCTGAGTTTATTGACAATATTTCTGGAATGACTGACTTTCTAGAATTTACGTATTCCATAGGAGTTGATGAAATGAACTTTTTGGATGTTAAAATCTGTAAGGACAAAACTAATAATACATTTAAGTCTTTAATTTACAGAAAGCCAACCCATTCAAATAGTTATCTCCATTTTTCTAGTTGTCACCCCTTCCATCAAAAAAAAAAAAAAGGAGTGTAGTGAAGGGGCAATTTGTCAGGGCTGCCAGAATGATCTCAGATGATATTGATTTCAGTGAGGAATGTGACAATATCAGTAAAATGTTTCTGAGTAGAGGGTATCCTGACAGTCTTATTGTGGGGACGTTGCAAGAAGTTCAGGGCAAAAGGACCACTGGGCATTTTATGCCTTTGTTGGGTGGAGGTTTGATGGGCAGAGCTAATAATGACATCATGAATACGGATTCCCCTGTTCACCCTAGAATTAACTTTTTGTTCACATACAGTGTGGACTTTAAATTTATAAGGGAAGTAGTGGCTAAGAATTGGAGCATCATACTAGAAGATAGAGCTCTAGTTAAGGTTTTGGGTACATTTCCAAAATACACATATCGAAGGGGTATTAACCTTAAAAACCTTGTTGAAATGGTTGTAGATAAACCAAAAGATAAAATAAAGGGTATGCGAAAATGTGGTATGTGCCCACAATGTAAATTTATTCACATTGATAAGAAAGTGTACATTAACAGGAAAAATTATTTTATCAAGGGTAATTACAACTGTGATACACAGGGAGTAATATATGTAGCTTTATGTGAGAAATGTCCTTCCTTCTATATAGGCAAAACAGAGAGAAAAATAAAGAAAAGAATTTATGAACACCTGTATGCCATAGGTAGGAAGGACCTCACAAATGCACTTGCTAGGCACATTTTAGATTTCCCTGATCATTGTTTTGCATTTTGTGTGTTGTACCAGGTTAGAAATGATATAAGAGGAGGACCCTGGCAGTTGTATCTGGAAGAGCAAGAGTTATTCTGGCAAATTAGAACATGTGCTCATCTCCCCCCAGGGTTAAATGATTTTGCATCCATAAAGTGTGTGCTTAAACTTAAAGCTCTTCTTAGGTAAATGCTATTTGGCAATTTGTATAGCATTTTATAGCAACTTTAATGTGAGACAGCTTCTCTTTGAATAATAATATATTTTTAATTATTTTACTATCCTTAAGCATTCAGTTTTTTATGCTATTGAGTGGTTTTTTAATGTAGCTTGTAACTTTGTTGTATTATATACATTTTATAATTGTTTTTTTGTATGAATAGGTGCTTCTTGAGTAAACATTTGTTTCAACTGACTAAAAAGATTAAGAAAGGAAGGTTTTTTAATATTATGATTATAGGTGTAACCATTTTAAATTGATTCATGACAGTGATTGGTTTATTAATGATTAATGAATGTGAACTACTTTTTTATATAAAAATAGAGCTGTGTGGAGTGACTTTTGTCTGATGAAGGCTGGGCATTTGCTTAGCTGAAAGCGCTTACCTTGAATAAAACAGTCCGTGCTGTTTTTATCCAGCTTGGTTCTGCTTTCCAGTTTTGTTTTGGTTTTTGTTTTAAACAGTTTGAGTGTATATCACAAAAGATCTCTCTAGTGATCGCCCAGAATGCGTCATTCATCAGCCATGCCATGTCCTGAAAGAGGTTACCCATCAGTTCCCTCAGTTGTATCTGGAAGACATTTGTCATTATGCCCTGGATCTGGTCCCAAAAATCATCTGCTTGGCATGGTGTTAAACATCTTCTGTGCTGAACCATAGGAACAATGGTACATGCAGGTCCCATTCTGTCATCATCATTGTCCCCTGTCATGGTCATCAACCTAGTTCTTGGAGTCTGATTCAGCTGTCTGGTCTGGCACGTCATTGTCATCTGAATGGTAAGGCAGCATGAATCCCATATTCTGTCAGATTTCAACACAGGAACAAAACATTATACATAAGTAATAGGTATTAACCTAAAATGGATTAATAAATGAAAATCCACACAAAACTTATGCAATCTACAAGTTGTAACTATTATGTATATGATGTTAGACTACTGTCTGACTTTATCCAACTATGCTCTTGTCTCACCCCTGGATAACACTCTAGAATATAGCCAATCTCATTGCACCACACTAAAAAATGCTAGCTTCTCAGCCTACCTACAGTCCTAATATTACTACAGGAAATGAGATGTTTACCCGTATTGTTATGTATGTTAAGATAGCATTTACTAACTGCTCATCCAACTTGTCTAGTAGCTACTGTAATGAATTCCATATATTGCTTCTCATATTTAAGAATGTGTTATGTACTGTCTTACCTGTTGCTCTCATAATTACTCAGAGTGTGTAAAATATGCTGTCATTTAGTTTAACAATGTTAGTCTGCCTGTAATGAATGTCACATGTAATGCCTTAAAATGTTAAGAATGTATGTAATTAGAGCTTTTCTCCCAGGGCCTCCAGTGAAAATGGACCTGTATCCAGTCAGACTCTCCCGGTTAACAAATGTAAAATAAAATAAATAAATAAACTATAACACCTTATGTGATGTCAGCCATAGGTCCAATCCATTCTAATGTATAAAATGGTGTATACATACATCACAGTGATATGCCAAACATGTCTGAACTTAAACACAATCATTAATAAGTATGCACACAAATATATAAGCCAGCTAAAATAAATTGCCATTACGTATGTAAATAGGCTGAAAACATATAAATTGTGTGAGGTGTACAATGTGCTGCTACGACAGGTGTGTTACAAAACATGACAGTAGTCATATGCATATGTAATAAAGAAAAAAATTAGAGATTACATAATGCACAATAAATTTCACTGGAGCATTATGAAGGTCCTGGAAAGGAAGTCACTCTCACAATAGTGATATATATGTGCATGTAACATACATGGATCTATGTACTGCTTCACAGTATGCATTGGTATGTGTCACATAACACAATCAGCCTTAAAGGCAGACTTGTGAAACAATTGATTACTGTAACGTGAGATGTGCAACAGCATAACTTAAAAGAGATCATATGATGTGCATTTCAAAACAGCAAAATGTATTAAACAATACATGTATAATGTTTGCCCAAGTTACATCACAGTAAGTGCATTTCTTGTGCCACCATAAGGGTCACCAGATCTGGTCCGTGAGGCTTATTTTTTATGTTGCATAACAAACAACACAAAGGCATAATAATAACAACTGTAATGTTATTATGCAGCATTCTAAATGTCATAATATTCATATACCTATGATATAACTAGAAGGCCATGAATATGTTAGTGTGCCCATCATATGCTGTCCTTAAGTTGCTGTGGTACATTACATGGCATGCAGTATTCAGTTTATCAGACATACTTCTGTTATTATTTCTACATTTAATGATGTATCAGCCATTAACATGCATGCAAAATACACATGCACAGCACACACACACACACACACACACACACACACATATATATATATATATATATATATATATATATATATATATATATATATATATATATATATATATATAATATTCTTTCGGCTGTTCCCATTAGGGGTCACCACAGTGGATCATCTGTTTCCATTTCTTCCTGTCCTCTGCATCTTGCTCTGTCACACCAACCACCTGCATGTCCTCTCTCACCACATCCATAAACCTTATCTTAGGCCTTCCTCTTTTCCTGTTACCTGCCAGCTTCATCCTTAGCATGTTTTTCCCAATATACTCAGCATCCCTCCTCTGCACATGTCCAAACCAATGTAATCTTGCATTTCTGGTTTTGTCTCCAAACCTTCCAACCTGGGCTGACCCTCTAATATACTTATTCCTAATCCTGTCCACCCTCATCACACTCAGTGCAGATCTTAACATCTTTAACTCTGCCACATCCAGCTCAAACTCCTGCCTTTTTGTCAATGCCACTGTCTGCAACCCATATAACATAGCTGGTCTCACTACCCTCTTGTAGACCTTCCCTTTCACTCTTACTGGTACTCGTCTGTCACAAATCACTCCTGACACTATTCTACACCCACTCCATCCTGCCTGTACTCTCTTCTTCACCTCTCTTCCACACTCACTGTTACTCTGAACTATTGATCCCAAGTATTTAAACTCATCCACCTTCGCCACCTCTACTCCCTGCATCCTCATCATTCCTCTGTCCTCCCTCTCATTCACACACATATTCTGTCTTAATCTTGCTGACCTTCATTCCTCTTCTGTCTAGAGCATATCTCCATCTCTCCAGGGTCTCCTCCACCTGTTCCCTACTCTCACTATAGATGACAATGTCATCTGCAAACATCATAGTCCACGGGGGCTCTTGTCTGATCTCATCTATCAACCTGTCCATCACTATATATATCTATATATCATTAAGTTTCAAGACAAGCATGTCATGTAAATCTGCCATGCAACAATAACATGAGGCTTAACTTAAAAAGACTTAGTCTAGTGTAAATTAATATTGATAGTAGACCTTTGAGAAGCCATACACCAATATCAATAACAAATGCTAAGAGCAACTATTTAGAAATATGGCCCCCATTCATTACTCAATGTCTGCCTCACACATTTATGTTGAGATGTCAATATAACATTTAAAGTTCAACTATAACATAGCAGTATGTGTAACCAATGTGTCATGTTCATGTACTATGGTTAAAATATGTGTGTTAACAATATATTTTATTATTAACAATCAATGGTACATTTAAAATGTATATGCAAATGAGATAAGCAATGTCACATTATTAATGGGTGACATCACAACATTTTATAAGTGAAATGGAATTTGAAAGCTTGCAAAAAACTGAACACAGTCACAAGCACAGTAACAGCATGTCAGTTGCTATAAATTATGTATATGACACACATACATAACTGCCTCTCAACAGTTGTATCACTGTCACTGCCTCTGTTTATATTATGCTTATATATGTATTTGTACAGTTAAAAAAAGTAATGACAATCATGAATGTACGATGTAACACTGGTGACATAGAGTAAAACTCGAACTGGCTTGTGGCACATGAATAACAGGAAATAGTATACAATACTGTGTTTAACAAACCATCACAATGCAGTTTTATGGCATTACAAGAGGATTGGAACTCAGGAAATACATGTCAGTAAAGGTTTGCCAAATGAATCAAGACTGTTGAGTCAGCAGACACCCATTTAATAACAGAATAGGTAGGCTATGCACAGCGTATAATTCACCAAAAACCACTGCCATACATACAAGTTTGCTACTGCCTGCTGTGCAAACAGCAGTAATAATACAAGCAACTTACATGTAAAACATTCAAGTTTAATATCAATATGCCAGTTGAACACAGATGTCTTTCATATAGGTTGTGTCAACAAACAACAAATAATCTTAATGTAATCAAAGACACCTGTTGGTAACACAGGAGACAATATTCCACTTAAAATTAAGTAAACATTAATGTTACCCACAATAAGTCATTCCCCAGGATTCAGCAAGCTCTCACAGCATGCAAGAATAGTTCAGGAGCTGCTGGAGGCAATATGGCAGCCGAGAGATCCAGGAACAAGCTCCCGGGATGTGCATGAGCGCTCCTGCACTATTCCTGCACAAATACAGCTCCTGTATGCTAATTACCCCATTTGCAGGTGTAAACCATGCAAATGAGGTGAATTAGCAATCCAGGAAGCTGGCAGCCATTCGTGCAGGACTAGTGTAACCTGCAGAAATGTACTCGGTTAGTAACCGAGTACATTTCTGCAAATACAAAAGCCATGACAGCTCCAAATAAAGGGCGTATATAATGTGTAAAGCATGCCAATGGCCAAATATATTGCCACTGGCATGGAAAACAGGCAGAACACAACAAGGCTAGAGAATAATGGCTGCTAAGGGGGAAGACTCAGTGTAGGACTTGTAACTAGGCATTAGCAGGCAATCCTATGCAAGTGAGGGGAATGATACTGAATCACAGATTTCCCCTCATGACTAGCCTGCACCCAACTGTGTAGATGCAGGAAGACCATGGTGCAAGCCTAAGAGCTAGCAGACATCATAGAGGTATGTTTCAGGCATACTGTAAGCTTACTGGAGCCATGTGGCTTGGGTTTGCCCTTAGCTTAGCAGAGCTAAGGAAGGGTGTGTGTCTGAAGCTGCCAAGCACACTTTACATTGCCTAAGTGGGTGTGTGCGCCGCCCACTGGGTTTAAAAAAAAAAAAAAAAGTAAACCAGGAAATAGCAGCTCTGTGCACATCTGAGCACTGTGTTTGTGCAGCGCGCCTCTGGGCTTAAACAGGAAGGCAATGGGAAGGGAAAACAGTAATAGGAAGGTAATCAAGGAGAACTAGCATAGCTGGCAGGTGAAATGTATCAGAATCAGCCAATTACACAGGCAGCATCCCAGCCCAGCACACTACTATAAACTATGCAAACACTTTTCCCACTGGTTTTTCCCACAAAGTCTACACCACCGGTGTACACAAATGGGGAAATTTTACCTAACAAAATTAACAAAATGATAGGGGCTGCTGTCGCTCTCATAAATCAACATGCGGAAGAGGCTGAGGGTGGTGAGGATGAGAATGCTGATGACCAACCCACAGTGAGGAGAAGGAGAAGAGTGTACAGACCCAGGGTAACCTACCAGGGGGCTACATGAGCTGAAGACAGTGGAATATTATAGGGTGAACAGGGACCTCCTACAGCAAATTGTTGAGCTGTGCCAGCCATGCCTCACACACAGAACCAACAGAGGGGAACCCATACCAGTGGATACCAAGGTATGTGTAGGCCTAAGAATACTAGCCACAGGTACCTTCCAAAGGCCAACTGGGGATATCATGGGGATCTCACAGGCATCAGCATCCAGGGTACTCCACTAGTTCCCGGATGCCATATCAGCACATGCCGGTGAGCACATATATTTCTTCAACACCTGTGAGGCATTGACCAGCAATATGCGTCTCTTCCACCAAATAGCAGAATACCCTGAGGTAGTGGGTACTATAGACTGCACGCACATACACATCAAAGCACCACCTGATGAGCGGGGTAGAGTCTACATAAACCGCAGGACATTATAATGAATGCATGTGCTGGCAGCACTGGAAGCTATCACGACTCCCACATCTGCCCTATGACGCAACTGTACCAGAGATTTGCCGATTGTAACATCCCATATGGCCACCTAGTGGGGGATGCTGGTTATGCACTGGTGGTGTGGCTGTTGACACCCATCAGAAATGCACACACACACCCAAACGAGAATTCTATAATGAGGCACATGCACAAAACAGAATCATAATAGATCGTGTGTTTGGGATGCTCAAGTCACGGTTCCGGTGCCTGGACATATCCGGTGGAGCCTTTCAGTACTCACCACCTACATGTACCCAAATTGTCATCGGCCATGCTACACAATATAATCTTGTGGAAACAGCTGCAGCAGGAGCAGCACAGGGCAGGGCCACATAGCCCCCCACCATTGCCAAGTCCTGCACAGGCACAGAGTGACTCGGAGGAGGAACAACCTGAGCCTGCCCCAGTAAGCAAAGGAGGCATGCCTAGTATGCCTAGGCCTTGGCAAAGAGGCTACGCATAGCACATTCACTGACACGGTAGGAACCCAGGGAATGACACCTCTCTCTGACTTGCACATACAGTAAAAGGGATGTCAAACATGACTCTGCCTGTGCTTAACCATGTATAGGGCGTGTACTATGTGCATCCGACATAGTCAACCCTACAGCACCATCCTCAATACTGCCACAGCCACAAGGTAAGTCATGCTCACTATCAGTTGCTGAATGGAGTAGTATGTTCTGTTTCTTGTATCTATGGTATGGATGTGAGCATGCAAGGGAATCGGGTGGCTGAATGGGATGCCATCAGATCGTAGACACCTATATCGGCAGTATGAAATCTGTAACAAATACTGGTGTCACCACAGTAACCAGTACTAGACAAGGTGACAAAACCCACTGCTGGAAATGTGGTGGGTCAAATGTGTGTCCATAGGACCCACACATGCAAGTCAGTGAGGCTCACATACCCAGCAACAGTCTCACCCAGAAGGACAGGCATAGACAAATACAAAGAAAGGTTGTGCTAAGGCCTCTGATTAATGGCTATGGAGAACAGCCCCCCTCCAGACCTACACAGACTACAACAGGTCAGGCAGTGGGATGTTAGTTCTGAAGGGTAAGAAGTCTGAAACTGAAATGTAGATCAATAAAACCTAAGAACTGTAGTACACTGATTTGTCTCTAGTCTGCTTGATAGGTCAGAATACAGAATGAAATGGAGTACCTGAAATACCAGTACAGTCATAGCAAATGTTTACAGTTGTCAGGTGTGACCCCCCACAATCCTATGTAGAAATGTAGTGACATGTATGTGTAGGTATAATAACAGTGGAGCACGGATTATCTGAGCCAGCCAAAGTAGCAGGATAGATTGTAGCACATGTACAATATGCAGGGCTGTGTGTGTTAGATTGGTGTGTGTTGTATATTGTATGACAGGGGTCAGCATGTCGGCATGGTAGGTTGTGTCTTGTTGGCCATTGGCAAGTACTGCCGATGACAGGGCCAAGTTCTCACAACTGCAGTGCCAAACATAATGCATCCCAAGCAAGACACATTCCAGCAGTAATCCATACTAATAGTTTGGATGTAATATCTGTCACCATATGAAAGATGGACATGGCATGAATGTGGGCCCAGACATGCAAACAGTGCACAGGTGGAAGTACCCTATACAGAGAGTGTATAAAATGTTACTGTCAAATGGACACACCTTTGGAATTGTACATACAGGTTACCAGCACATTAGTTGGGTTTGTAGTATGGAATACTGATGTCATCTGGCCCAAACTGGCAGACCACAAAAGTCACAGGTATGAAGTACTGAGAAACTGCTGATGTCCCTGCACAAGCCAGCATAAGTGGAATGCCCCATTTATATCTGTGAGTCAGCTGCAAGTAGCTTCCATAGCACACATGCACCCAGCTCACCCCACCATCAGCCACAGGTACCTCACAGGTCTTATCCCTGCTGTTGGGAATGAGGACAATATGACCCCCAGCACTGTATGGAAATAGCCACAGAATGTAGCATGCTGAAGAGGTGTCCCATGCAGGTGTGTCCTTAGCTGTAAGCAGCACCCTGCCAGCATCCACACCACTGGATCAATAAAGACAAAAGCTATTGACATTAACACTTGGTACACCTACCCTGTAACCCCAGGTGAATATAGTGGCTTGCAGCCTGGGACTGTAGGAGTAACACAATGCAACATCCTGCTACAGATGGGCTGCATCAGTACCAAATTCCCTACAGTCCTCTGTCAAAGGCCTGCATCTCACTCGTCCTGCCAATGTATGTTATCTCATGGACTCCCAAATAACAACATAACACAGACCACAGAACTCAAATGCAAGGCCATGTCGACAAATCCCAGTAGTATGTCCACCATGTCCTACTGCATGAACTGTGGACCAACCCCAAAATACTGCTGGGATGAAGTGATAACAATAGGGAACTTATCAGATAATGTTTGCATAATGTTTGGAAGAGGATAGAATAACAGAGGGGGATAGTATCATGGACACCATGGAGTGTGTGAAGTTTGAAACTCAGCCGTGTGCACATACTATCCCTGCCTGCAAACGCAGGAATGGGTGGCTACAAACCTGCTTGTAAACCACAATGTGAAGGGGTAATGACCAGAAATATGAGCCCTGCCTCTGGGTAACCTGTGTGAATCTGTACAGCTGTGAGGTATGGCCACAGCAGGATATTGACATACTGTCACGTTGATGGATGTACAAGTATGGGATCCTCAGCCACCACTGTACCAAGGTGCTGAACCATTTACACAGACCCATCAAAAAGTGTCTGCATCTTTCCCTCCAGAATAGCATGATTGTGCAAGAATATCTAGGCTACAGACCACATTACTGGACACAGCTTCATTCACCCTGTGTTCCCCAGGAAATTACTGCAAGCAAATATGTATACCTGACAGTAGTTGATGACATAAAACATTACAGTGTAAAACAGTACATATGTCTGAATATCTCTGCTAACACCAAAACCATGTAGCAGAAGCAGCACAAACACAATTACCTACAGTAACACATTATCCTTTGCCCATTATGACCCCATATTGTCAACCGATCTACAGATATCCCACAGAAAAAGGTTGCTAGCTGTAGGTGTAGAACACAAAAGCCTGCACTGGAGTACAACCTACCTGGAATGGATTCACACATTCAGTACAGAAGGCCATACTGGGCATGCTCCCACACTTAGAGAAACAAAGCCCATGTCTGACAACAAAATAATGAAAGGTCATACTGGGCATGCTCCAGAAATGAAGCCCATGTCTGGCAATAACAGTGGACTATACATATCTGACAGTCACAGATGCTTGTGCACATGATCCACATTGCACACCAGTCATGCTTTGCACACACATTGGATAGGAATACACACATATATTCAAGGACAACACAATATAATAGGCCAAGCTTACACATACATAGATGTGTGGAAGAGAGTGACAGACAGTGACAAAGAGCCTCCCATCATGAGGCCTGTCCCACCCAGCACACATCCAATTGGCTAAAACCACATGATGTGCAAATGTCAATCACTGTAGACATTTGCGTCTGGTATCCCTCAGCACTATAGTGTCTGTGATGCTTGTGATAACTGTGTAACATGACTGTGCAAGTAATTATTCATCTAGCAGTTTTATACACGTACCTGTTAAATTTAAACCTGTGTGTGACTGAGTGTTGTGTGTCTGCTTCCAGATGAATGGGTTATGGCCCATGCACACACACACTGCACTCCCCCATTGCCCTACTTTAGCAAGCCTGCTGATGCAATTTACCTTGAAATACACCTTTGTTGAAATAGTAGCCCTATAAGCTCCGTGGTGTGTGCTGTAATTGCGTAATACTATAGCATGATGTACTAGTTAGGTAGGAGTTCTAATCCCAGACATGGCAACTGTAAGACTGTGTGTGTGTTTAGGGATCAATGCTTTGTGGCCTGTCACAGTCACTACACTCCCCATTGTCCTACTTTGGCAAGCCTGCTGATGTCATTCACATTGAAATACACATTTGGGGAAGAAGTAGCTGTATAAGCTCCATGGCACATGCTTTAACTGTGTAATGCTATAGTGTGATGTACTAGTTAGGTAGGAGTTCTACTCCCAGACATGGTAACTGTGAAACTCTGTTTATTTGTATGTATAGGGATCAATGTTTTTGTGGCCATTCACAGACATTACAATTTCCATTTCCCTACTTTGGCAGACCTGCTGATGTCATACACTTTGAAATGCACCTTTGGGAAATGAGTAGCTCAGTAAGCTCCGGGCATGTGCTATAACTGTGTAATGCTGTAGTGTAATATACAAGTTAGGTAGGAGTTCTAGTCCCAGACATGGCTACTGTGAGACTGTGTGTGTGTGTGTGTGTGTGTGTGTGTGTGTGTGTGTGTGTGTGTGTGTAGGGATCAATGCTTTTGTGGCCATTCACAGTCACTAGGCACTCCAAAAAATGGAGAACATCGATATCTGTGAAGTAACAGAGACCTGGTTCAAGACTCCAGAGAGCACCCCTGCAATACCAAGTACAGCTCTTACCACACCTGTCAGACACCAAACCAGGACCGAAACACTAAAGGTGGAGGAGTGTCCATATTTACTAAGGATTTTCAAGTCCACCAGACTACTTGCCCAACACAATGCATCTGAAATTCTATCAGTGCAACTAACACTAGGTAAGACTGCAATACAAATTGTATAGCTTGCTACAGATCCCCTACCATGCACCAAGATTCTTACTGCACCTTTCTAAACATACTGGAAAATATTAAGATACAACCAAACACCCTAATACTGGGTGATTTCAACTACGCTGCCATTAACTGGGAAAACTACTCTTGTACCAACACCTTTGCCCAGCGGTTCTTGGAAGTCATAATTACCAATTCCCTGGATCAACTAACCTATAGTCCCACCAAGAGCTACAATATCCTAGACCTGGTCTTTACCAACATGGGAAATTGATGCTCCACACCTATGGTCACCCCATTGGTGGTCAGGTCTGACCATAAGCTAATCACCCTTGACATCCACATCCCTTTCCCACACCCCAGTAAGGAAACCACCATAAAAAAAGTCTTCAAAGCCAACTTCATGATACACAAGTCAGACGTGACAAACTTCATGACACCCATGCAGACGGGAACTGAAAGGTCGACTGCTAAATCCTACACTAAGGCACTGTATGAGCACATCCACTTGTGCATGAATCGTGCCATCCCAAATAGAACCAAGATGCTCCCCTCCAAGAAAAGGAAGCCAATCTGGTGGTCCCTTGCCATAAACAAACTTTACAACAAAAGGAAAAAACTGTTGCAGAAAAGAGGAAAATCCCATGATGAAAAAAACTCCCTTACCAGCCTCAGTAAGAAGCTGAGATCCCTGATAAAATCCTTCAAAGCTAGTTACAAAAACAATATAGCCAAAGATTCCAAAGACAACCACAAGCCATTCTATAGCTATGTCAGGAATCTCAATGGCAATGCGCAGATCTGCTCTGAGCTACAACAGAATAGCATTAAATATACTGATCTCAAGGATATTGTCAATATCCTTGATTCAGTGCCAACTGAACCCCCACCCCTAAAGGTCCCATCTCAATACCGAATGATTGCCAGATTCTGGTAATAACAGCCACACAGGTAAAAAACACACTCTCCAAAGCTAAGAAAACAGAATCCATGGGACCAGACAACATCCTGGGTTGTGTACTACATGAACTACAAAATGAACTGGTACCTCACCTACATGCCATGTTTAATCATAGTCACACCTCAGGCTTCATGCCCACTGAGTGGCACACATCTACAAATATCCCAGTCCACAAGGTGGGATCCACCTTGGATCCTGGGAACTACCACCCCATCAGTCTGACGAGCCTGATCTGCAAGGCCATGGAATGTATTATCATGGAACTTATAAACAAAGACATTGGCAACCTGCAAGCACTGGACCTCACCCAGGTTGGGTTCGTGAAGGGTTGATAATGTCTCCTGAACCTGACTGACATCTTCGAATTAGTATCTAGAGCTTTGGATGAGGGTAAGGTGGTCCACACAGCCTCTCCAGACCTCGCCAAGACCTTCGACAACATCCCCCAGTCTGGAATCATAAATAAACATATTAAGCTGTCCATTAATCCCTACGTCACTCAATTGGTTGCCAACTTGCTTACTGACAGAACCCGCACTGTAAAAGTAGGTGACTCCAAATCCAACTCTAGACAAGTAATATTTGGAGTTCCTCAGGATTCAGTCCTGGGACCGCTCTTGTTTGGCATCTACTGATCTGAAGTATAGGCCAACACTAAGGGACTCTGGCTAACAAAGGTCAAAGATGACTGCAAACTGGAAGCCAGTATTGAATCCCCAAATGATGTGGATATTCTACTAAAGGGCCTTACACAAGCAGATGCTTGGTTGGGCTCAAGCTCAATGCCAAGAAACATACAGTTATCTCCCTTGGGAAGAAATATGTACCCGTGAAGTACAACATAGGTGACAGTACACTAAACGACAAAAGTGTGATAAGAAACTTAGGGACACAGGTGGACAGTGGACTCACCTTCGATAACCACATTGCCACAACAGTCAGGAAATCTACCTATGTGGTACACCTCATCACTAAGGGCTTTTCATCCAGAAAAAAGAAGGTCATTGTCATCTCTCAGTAGACCCAGTATAGAATACAATGCCCCATTTGGTATGTACCTCTCAAGACATCTGCAACAACTACAAAGGCTGCAGAAATACCTCAACAAAAGAATCACAGGCCTAATGCAGATGCCTATGCTGACCATCTGAAAATCATCCAGCTATACTCAGTCACATATTGTCTACTCAGAGGTGATCTCTGCTTAACATACAAGGCCATGTCAAACCCAGAGCTGTTGGACATGCTACCCTTAAAGAAATCCAAATCCCTCAGAGCCACACACTCCAGGGATCCAAACCTTGTCATCACAATGAACAAAACATCCTGGAGGGATGGATTCCTGACCCAGAGACTCCCCAGACTCTGGAATAGACTGCCCATACATGTCAAGCAGAGTGCCTCTTTGGTCCTCTTCAAAAGGAACCTTGACGATTGGATGGGAGAGAGGAAATTCACCCTGAGGATTACGTCAATCACCCTGCTAGACAGGGGTCCAGGGAAGTAAATATTGTGGGAAGAAATAGCCAAGGAATTGTCATGGCTAGGCTTGTATAGGCCCTAGGGCTGATAGCCTAGTACCAACCTATGAACCTATGAACTTATGAACTACACTTTCCATTGCACTGCTTTGACAAGCCTGCTGATTTCATTCACTTTGAAATACACCTTTGAGGAAGGAGTACCCCAGTAAGCTCCATAGTGTGTGCTATAACTATGTAATGCTGTAGTGTGATGTATGAGTTAGGTAGGAGTTCTAATCCAAGATAAAGCAACTATGGACCTCTCTGTGTCTGTGTAGGGATCAATGCTTTTGAGGCCATTCACAGTCACTACAGTTTCCATTGCCCTAGTTTGGCAGGTCTGCTGATGTCATTCACTTTGAAATGCACCTTTGGGGAATGAGTAACCCAGTAAGCTCTGTGGCATGTGCTATAACTGCATAATGCTGTAGTGTGATGTACTAGATATGTAGGAGTAGCTCTGTGGCATGTGCTATAACTGCATAATGCTGTAGTGTGATGTACTAGCTAGGTAGGAGTTTTAAACCCATACATGGCAACTATGAAACTCTGTGTGTCTTTCTTTGCCAGTGTAGGGATCAATGCTTTTGAGGCCATTCACAGTCACTACATTTTTTATTGCCCTACTTTGACAGGCCTGCTGATGTCATTCACTTTGAAATACACCTTTGGGGAAAGAGTAACCCAGTAAGCTCTGTGGCGTGTGCTATAACTGCATAATGCTGTAGTGTGATGTACTAGTTAGGTAGGAGTTTTAAACCCAAACATGGTAACTATGAAACTCTGTGTGTCTTTCTTTGTCAGTGTAGGGATCAATGCTTTTGAAACCATTCACAGTCACTACAATTTCCATTGCCCTACTTTGTCAGGCCTGCTGATGTCATTCACTTTGAAATACACCTTTGGGGAAGAAGTAGCCCCGTAAGCTCTGTGACACATGCTATAACTGCGTAATGCTGTAGTGTGATGAACTAGTTACGTAGGAGTTCTGATCCCAGACAAGGCAACTGTGGAATTCTGTGTGTGTTTGTTTGACTGTGTAGGGATCAATGTTTTGAGGCCATTCACAGACACTGCAATTTCCATTGCCCTACTTTGGCAGGCCTACTGATATCATTCACTTTAAAGTACACCTTTGGAGAAAGAGTATGCCAGTAAGCTCCATGGCGTGTGGTATAACTGTGTAATGCTGTAGTGTGATGTACTCGTTACATAGGAGTTCTAATCCCAAACATGGCAAGTGTGTGTGTGTGTGTGTGTGTGTGTGTGTGTGTGTGTGTGTGTGTGTGTGTGTAGGGATCATTGCTTTTGAGGTCATTCACAGTCACTACAATTCCCATTACCCTACTTTGTAAGGCTGATGTCATTCACTTTGAAATACACCTTTGGGGAAGAAGTAGACCAAGAAGCTCTGTGTCATATGCTATAATTGTGTAATGCTGTAGTGTGATGTACTAGTTAGGTAGGAGTTCTAATTCCAGATATGGCAACCATGAAACTCTGTGTGTGTCTGTTTGTATGTGTAGGGATCAATGCTTTTGAGGCCATTCACAGCCACTACAATTTTCATTGCCTACTTTGGCAAGCCTGCTGATGTCATTCACCTTGAAATACACCTTTGGGGAAAAAGTATCCCAGTAAGCTGCATGGCGTGTGCTATAACTGCGTAATGCTGTAGTGTGATGTACTAGTTAGGTAGGAATGCTTATCCCAGACATGGCAACTGTGAAATGTGTGTGTGTGTGTGTGTGTGTGTGTGTGTGTGTGTGTGTGTGTGTGTGTGTGTGTGTGTGTGTGTGTGTGTGTGTGTGTGTGTGTGTGTGTGTGTGTGTGTGTGTGTGTGTGTGTGTATGTGTATTTGTTTGTATGTGTAGGGATCAGTGCTTTTGAGGCCATTCACATTACAATTTCCATTGCCTTACTTTGGCAAGCCTGCTGATGTCATTCGCCTTGAAATACACCTTTGGGGAAAGAATATCCCCTTAAGCTCCATGGCACATGCTATAACTGCATAATGCTATAGTGTGATGTACTAGTTAAGTAGTAGTTCTAATCCCAGATGTGGCAACTGTGAGACTCTGTGTGTGTTTCCTTGTTTGTCATCTGTAACCTGTGCGGAGGTAGCTGGGTGTGTACAGGACTCATAGTGGAGTGGGTTTTGCAAATTTCTTATATGGTGGACCTAGTCTATGTCACAATGTCCACCTTACAAGGACAACAAATGTCAAACAGCAGAGAGGCTGGTGTAGACAATCCATAACCCTACATGTGACATCATGGGTTGGAGAACAATATAGGCAACCCTTGTATTACCCAGAGAACACTCTCCACCCATGTCTTATACACAAACACACTTGGCTGGGCAACAAAACTATGTTGGTAGTTCCCTGCGTATTGCCCACAGATAGTAACCATGGTGTGATTGTAGTGAACTACAGAGGACATGGTACCCTGTCCCATCCCTACAATAGGCAAATAATTGCATACAGTGGTCCTTTGCTATGTTCCCCACTGGATGCCTGCAACAACTGTAGCATCATCCATGCCTTATACACATGCCCTGTACGGACAGATGCCACTAACACCAGTGAATACCTGTATCATGCTGTCAATGTAGGTGCAGGGTCAACCTGGTTTTCATTGCCAGTTCTCACCACATGAGGTCAGGAATGGCACATCAGATGATAACAATCTGTCCACACAACATGCCCCAGACACCCCAAGTACACTTTCACATGTCACAGAATGTGCATGTGGGATATGTGCACATCTCAAACACCGTCCATGTTATGGAGTATAGAACACATACATGGCAAGCATTGCACAGCACTGTCCACCCACAATAGTAACCCAGATGAGTGGATGGTGAATACAATACTCACTTGTGTGGGCCAATCCAGAGACTACACCCCTGAGCCACACTGCAGACCATTGTCATGTGGCCTGATGCTAAGGTATACCCTTTGTCTAGTCTTGTACAGCCTTCTGGCACAGTCAACCACTACACACCTGTGAAGCAATACGCCCATGCATGTCAGTACTAGCAAACGTGTGTTTGTGTGTGTGTGGAGATTAATGATTTGGATGCCATTAACACTCACTACACCTCCCATTGCCCTACTGAAGCATGCCTTCTGATGTCAGACACCTTGGCATACTCTTTGCCCATATATCAGCCTCTGTGGTACATGTGATACTTGTGTAATACTGTCATGTAGCAAACTAGTTAGTAAAGAATTATAATCCTGACCCTGCCAACTGTGATAATGTGTGTGAGTCCCTGAGAGAGTGTGGCTGTGTCGTCCTTGACATCTGTTCTTGTGGACAGGCACATGCACTACACCTACCTTATCCCTCCTTTATCACTGTTGCTGATGTCACTCACCATCAAATATACCTTTAGACAGCTATTTAACATGTTAGATCTGTGGCGCATGCAATAAGGGCATAGAAATGTAATACCAATACATAGTCAGGCAGGGGGATTGAAACCCTATACTGGTAAGTGTGTGACACGAACATGCTTAGCTTTTACTCTCCTACCCCTTCCCTGTCTTACTTTGTCTGTATCTGCCTCTCTCACTCCCTCTCTGGTGGATGTGAAGAAGTACACCTGCTTTGCTTAGGCAGCAGCTTGTGTTTTGTAAGTGATGCTTATGATCAGCTGAGGGCCTGTGCATGAATTGCAGTCCCCCACTAGCTGATTGCATGTGTAAGAGCTGTGGTAACATTCCCATAGCCAACTGCATGGAAATACACTTCTATAACTAGGAACATCATATGGGTGTTGGCCCTTTTCAATCACTGTGAACAGGACTTCATGTCGGTGTTTGGCAAACAGCATCACAGATGGTAGTGGGATATACCTATAACAACATACACTGTGGAGAAAGGCCCAAACACAGGAGGGGGATGTTCCAGACATGACTACAGAATGTAATTCCTGCTCTTCTGCATTTGCAGTAATGTTGATTTAATAGGGTTTGTGTAGATATGGCTGGTCTACATGATTTAATACCTGTCATGACAGTGTTATGTGGTTGAGGAAACTCCCACATGTAGGACTATCTGCAGACTAGCCAGTGTTTGGAGTCTTACATGTGTTGTGTTACTCACAGATTACCTATCTTTAGAACTGCAAAAGCATAGTCTGAGGATTGCAGTCAGTATATGGTGACAGCCATGAGAATTACTGACTTCATATCCCTCATAGGACATATGTCACAACAAACCCTGTTACACCAGTAAATGTATGAGGTTATCAGAGCAACATGTCAATATTGGCCCTGTGTTTGTGCCTCCAGCCACAACTCCATCAAGCTTTGTACATAAGTCATGCAGTAAGAGGTGTATGTGTTCAGTACACCATTATTTATTGACATCATACCTAATAAGCCAGTGAGATATTAGAGTGCTAGACATGTTATGTATAGTAGGGGTTATATATGAGGACAGTAGTGAGGTCCATGTATTAATGGTGCTTGTCAACAGTGTGTTTATTGCGAATATGTACCTTGGCCTGTGTACAGACTGTGGTAGATGTCATTGTTCTTGGTCCTGTTCTATCTGATGTTGCATGCTGCTCCATTGTATGGTACCCTATCAGCTTACAAGTTTGTAGGGCCAAACACACATGTCCCATACCACAATCAGGCATCGGAATGCACTGTGTATTGGACCAGTATACGTAGGGTTAATGTGTGAGTGGCACATATGAGGATGGTGTTGATCAGACAGTCCATATACTGTAATATTAAGCATGCTTACCATATGTGCTTGTGGCTGTGTTCACATTGATTGTGGGTATGCGCTTTCACACAGGTGCCTGTTACTCTGTGCTGTGAAATGCCTGTAGAGCCTGCTATATTTTCAGGTGCATGTGTATTCCCCCATAAGAAATGTAAGCCAGTGTTGTGGCAGTCTGCCTGTAGTTTTACAGTGCTTTGTGACATGCCTAGCAGCTCAGTGTACTTACCCAGTGTGATGTTATGTCCAGATATTTGTCAGATATACTGCTGCTGGGCCACCATAACTGTTGTGTATTTCTGATAAAGCAGTAGGGATGCTGTATAGATGTATATCACTAACTAGTGGGTAGTACGTGGGCATGTGACCTCTGCTCCATTGGTTATTATGTGTCAGGACAGACAGGAGTGTGTGAATGCATAAACTGTGTGAGCATATGTATTCCAGTATCTATGTGATATACCCATTTACATGGCTGTTAACATCCACATTGTCAGGCTTGGTCCACAAGTCTTGCACTAAGGGGTTCTGTGTATACCTCTGGACTGACCAGAGTGTGTCAGACTGTCCACATTTATTGGTCATATCTCTGCTGTATTCCACAGGACCATTAATGTGATATCTGTGGTACTGTACTATGATGACCTTAGGATGTCTGTCAGTAACTAATGGTGTACATGTCAATAGCAGATGTGACCTCCCATACAAAACATTTCTGTTAAGACAACCCCTGTTACAGTAGCAACAGTCTACATTTATACCTGCAATACTTCATAGTTTCATAGTTTAGTACTAGGCTATCTGCCCTAGGGCATTTATAAGCCTAACCATAGTGTATGTGGCTTTCGCCACCCCATGTAATGATACAAAAGTATAGATTTAGTTTACTGTGCCTCTGTCTAGTAGTGACACAGAGATGACCCCTGGGGTAAACCTACTATCTCCCATCCACTCGTCAAGATTTCTTTTGAAGAGAGTCAGTGAGGGGCTCTGCCTAACATGAACTGGAATCCTGTTCCAGAGTGTGGGAAGCCTCTGAGTTATGAATCTGTCCCTCCAGCATGTCCTATTCATATTTGTGCTGAGGTTTAGATCTTTAGCTCTCGTGGTTCTGATGGATATGGATTTTTTGAGATGGAGCATGTCCATCAATTCCTGATTGGACATGGCCTTGTACGTCAGGCATAGATCACCTCTGAGTAGGCGGTATGCTACTGATTAGAGCTGGAGTTTCTTTAGTCTGGCAGCATATAACATATGTTGGAGACCCTTGATCCTCTTGGTGAGGTACTTTTGGGGTCTCTCCAGCTGCTGCAGGTGCCGGGTGAGGTACATACCAAATGGGGCATTGTACTCAATCATGGGCCTGATAAGGGAGGAGTATAGGGGTACAATGACCTCCTTTGATCTGGATGTGAATCCCTTCATGATAAGGTGGGCAAGGTAGAAGGTCTTTCTAACCACTTTGGCAACGTGGGTGTCAAATGAGAGGTCACTGTCAACTTGGGTCCCCAGGTCTCTGATTACTTTTTCCGTACTCAATGGGTTACTGCCTATGTGATAATTTGTGGGTACTTTATTTTTCCCAAAGGGGATGACTATACAATTTTTGGCATTTAGTTTAAGGCCATGACTTCAGCACCAGTTGTCCGTCTCAGTAAGGCCTTTCTGTAGGATGCATGTGTCTGCTGGTGTATCAACTATGGCGCCTAGTTTGCAGTCATCTGCGAACTTTGTCAGCCACAACCCTACCGTGTTTGCTTTCACATCTGAGAAATAAATGCCGAACAGTAGGGGTTCCAGTACAGAGCCCTGTGGGACACCACTTGTGACTGGCTTTGAGTCTGACATAGCTCCAGCAATTTTGACGTCATGGGTTCTGTCCTTTAGCCAGTTTGCAACCCATCTTGTGACATATGGGTTTACATTTAAGCTGTTGAGCTTGTCTATGATGCCTGAGTGGGGTATTGTGTCGAAGGCTTTAGCCAAGTCCAGGTAGGCTGTATGGACTGCTTTGCCCTCATCAATGGCTCTAGTGACTGTTTCAAAAAAGTCAACCAGGTTCAAAAGGCAGGATCTGCCCTTTACAAAGCCGAACTGGGTAGGATCAAGTGTCTGTAGGTCCCCGATGTCTCTGTTTATGAGTTCCATAATGATTCTTTCCATAGCTTTGCAGACCAGGCTGGTTAAGCTTATGGGGTGGTAGTTTCCAGGGTCTGTAGAGGAGCCTCCTTTGTGGATTGGGACCACTGTTGCTGTACGCCAGTGTTCAGGTACATATCCTGTAGTAAGGCTAAGGTTAAACAGCATTTTTATGTGTGGGTTTAGCTCCTCTTGGAGATTACATAGCACGCAACCCAGGATACCATCAGGTCCCATAGATGCTGTGTTTTTAGCTTTGCTGAGAGCAGCTCTCACCTGGACATCTGAGATGACAGGGAGGTTACATTAAGCTGGGATAACTATTTCTTCTTTTAGGGGTGAGGGAGGGGAGAAGTTTGCACTGAACCTGTCTCCCAGTATGTTGGCAATATCTGTGGGTTCAGTGTATTTTATGTCGTTATGAACTAACTCTGAGCATATCTGAGGGTTTTCTCCCAGGTTTCTAACATAGCTGAAGAAGGCCTTATGGTTATCTTTAGTGTCCTTAGCGATTTTTCTCTCAAAGTTGGCCTTGGATGTTTTTATGAGTGAACATAGTTTTTTGCTAGTGCTGGTCAGAGATGCCTTCCCTTTATGGGATTTTGCTCTGTCTTGCAGTAGCTTCCTTCTTTTGTTATACAGTTTGTTTATGGCTGGGGTCCACCAGACAGGATGCCTGCCCTTGGTGGAGAGGGTCTTGGTTTTATTTGGGATTGCATGATCCATGAATTCTTGGAGATGTCCGTAGAAAGCATTTGTGAAGGATTCAACATTGTGGGATGTGGTTTCCTCTGGCCCAGGGGGCTTAAAGGATACCATCTCAGTCTTGAGGAGTGTAAAGTCAGCCTTTGAGAAGTTTCTCACTGTAGTCTTTTGTGCTGGGGGTGGAGGTGGGATATGAATATCCAGGGTGATTAGTTTGTGGTCAGATCTCACTAGTGAGGGGTATACTTCCGGTGTGGAGCATTTTGTCCCCATGTTTGTGATGATCAGGTCTAGTATATTTTCTCCCCTTGTGGGAGAGGTGACTAGCTGTTCCATTGCATTCGAGTTAATGAATTCCAGGAACCTTTGGGCTAGGGTGTTAGGGCTAGAATAATGCACCCAGTCTATGTTAGGGTAGTTGAAGTCTCCCAATATGATGGTATTTGGTGAGACATTCATATCCTCCAATGTCTTCAGGAAGGCTGAATGGGGTTCCTGAGATTGGGAGGGTGGTCTGTAACATGCTACCAGTTGTATAGCAGTTTTGCCTATGGTTAGTAGCACCTGGATGGTCTCCGATGCTTCATGTGTTGCCACTAACCTGGAGGTGTGGGTGTCCTTGATGAATATGGACACTCCCCCTCCCTTTGTGGTTCGGCCCGAGTTCTGGGGCCGAAATGCATGATACGAGGTATAGCCTGGTAGAGCTGGGGTGCTCTCAGGAGCCTTAAACCAGGTTTCAGTTACTGCACAGACATCGATGCTCTCCATACTGAGGAGTGCTTCGAGAGCCTGCATCTTGAGATTTAGACTTCTGGCGTTGAGCAGCATTACCCTTAGTTTTTTTCCATTTTTGTTTTCTAAGGAAAGTGCTAATCTCTCTGAAGTTTGTGTGTTTTTATGCTATTATTTTATTAAACCTTTGGACACTTAACAGCACTCTTCCAGAGTTTTGCTTTTTATGGTTCTCCAATTGTTGTTCTCTGGTTGGGTTATCAGCATCAAGCATTCGTTTTGGATTCATTGTAATTATTGTGCTTTATTGGTGCTGAGCTGTTATGTCTATGGAGCAACGTTCTGCAAGTGGAATAATGGACAATGATGGTCTACAACAATGCTCTAATGGTAGGAGCTTTTTGAATCTTCTACCAGTGGAAAACCCTCTGTTACAGATGGGTTTTGTGACATTGAAAGACATTGGTCTTAATAATTCCATACCAGTAACAGTGGATAGGAATTTTGAGGAACTCCTCAGTGATTACAGTTACAAAATGGGGAGGCTACAATGCCTTCTATGGCAAACATTTCATTTTGAAGCCTGTCTTTCGTTTGGTATTGTCCCTCGAGGAATGAGGGTCCTTTGTATGCCCACACAAGGGGATCGTTATCCCGAATTACTGGCAAGATGGCAACTTATTAACATTAAAACCAGTTTCCAGTACATGGAACTTCTAAATGAATTCTTTGCACCTGAAATTGCTACTTTAAAACAAGAAACAAGTGCTTTACAACATAAATTGTGTAATGATTTTACAGGTAATGGCTATTTGCAAAAACTTGAAGAGGTCTACCGCTCTCTGCATGATAGCGATGATAAACTAAAAACAGTGAAGATGAATAAACTTACTAGAGACTATACAGATTTCTCCAAAGGAAATATTTTTGTTTGGGCTAGACCCAGAGGAGATATGCCCAATAGAAATGTTTCTGTTAACAAACATTTGTCCAAAGTCTCTGCTACAGCCTCCTGTACTTCTGTTAATTCCAATGGTACCACGGAGCACCTAGAGTCAGTGAGCTTGACCTGTTCGCGTAATCCTACAGAGGAATTACATGGTAAGGTGGCGCCTGTGGTTGACGTAATACACGTCTCAGAAAATATGGTAGCAACTGTTCAACCCTCTGATGTTGGGGATACGAATACACCTTCAGTTTCCCTAAAAGCAGATAGCGCCACACCGTTGGCTATACCTTTGGCAGCGAATTTAACTGCGACCAGAACAGTGAGTGAAGCACGCCTAGGGGCACGACCTAAGACTTTTTCGGATGAACGACATTTTTTGGAAGTACTACCAGTACCTGTGAAGAAGAAGCCAGGGGCGTGGAAGTGCTCATTGAGTGAGGGCAGAGACCCGCGCAAGAAGCGGAGGACATTAGAATGACTGCTAGTGGTAATAACAATAGTGACAACATTGTTTTTAATTTGTCAACGTATAATTTGAACACCGAAGAATTGTTTGTGTTGAATAAGGGTTTATCCTTTGTTCCAAGTAGGAACAGTAATTATCAGGAGATTGTAATGGATCTTATGCTTTTCTGTAGGGGAGTGGCACTTAAGAATATGTTTGGCAATGTTGACAACTGTAAGTCTACACTTAGACAGCCCAGCACGTTTGTTCCTCCACTTACACCTTCTTTGCAACTATTTATTAATGCCTGTGAACGGGATCTCATGGAATATTTTCACAGTGGCTACACTCAGAAGTATCATAATTTAACTACATTACAGAGACAAGCCCTCCATAATTTATGTGATAATAGAGATATTACCATTAAAATGGCTGACAAAGGAGGTGCTATAGTCGTGATGGACACTACGTTCTATCACAATAAGTTGACTCAGTTACTATCTGACTCACACACCTATGTTTTAATGAATCCATTAATGGTAAAACTCCTAATAGATAAAGTGTATAAGACTTTGGAGAAACTTTTGAATGATATGATTATTAGTGAAGAACTATACAATTTCCTTAGAGTGGAAGGTGTGGTTACACCGCTCTTCAAAGGTCTACCCAAGATACACAAATCCCTGATAGACCCCCCCCCCGTACGACCTATTGTATCAGGTAGGAAATGGGTCACAGAGAATGCCTCCATTTGGTTAGAGACCACACTTAGGCCCTATGTCAACAAAATGGAGAACATACTGACAGATACAGGGAACTTTTTGAAGGCACTTGGAGGGATAGATAGGGCCCCTTCTGGTTCATGTTATCTCATGGTTATATTTGATGTACAGAGCCTCTTTACTGTCATTAACAATGACTATGGTATCATGGCTATTAGTACATAACTGAAAGAAAATGGAGTTACAGATCATCATGTCCATCAGATCACAACTATACTGAAGTTAGTTTTGGAGAACAATGTGTTCCTGGGCTTAGATCAGGTGTATAGGCAGGCACAGGGTGTAGCCATGGGCACACCCTGTGCGAACACCTATGCAAATTTGGTACTTTCCTATTGGGAAAATTTATACATTCTAAACAACAGAGAATGGGAGCCATATATTGGACTTTATAAACGTTTCGTGGACGATGTTTTTATTTTGTGGAAGGGTGATATCACCTCCTTGGAACTTTTTATTAATTTTCTACATTCTACTACTGATTTTTTTAAATTCACGGAAGAAACATCCTACACAAAAATAGATTTCTTGGATGTCACGATAGAACAAACCATCTATGGTTTTTCCACTAGTTTACATAGAAAGGGATGTTGGAAAAATACATTTTTAACTTTTGACAGTATGCATCCGCGTTATACTTTTCCTAACATAGTGCAAGGACAGCTAGCTAGGGTATCTAGGAATTGTACGGATGATACCTGTTTTAATAATAAATTGCAAAACTTGAAGGGGTTTTTTGTTGACAGGGGATATAAAGAAGCTATGGTCAAAGATGTCATAGAGAAGAATAAAGAAAAAAGGGGGCATAAATATAAGCCCTGGTTGCATCGGCCCGGTAGGGAATTGGATGCATCCTTAAAAGAAAAAACATATGATAATAGACCTAAGGTTATGTTTACATACAGTAGTAACATAAAAGAAATCAGTGGGATCATAAAGAATAATTGGAACATCCTTACTAGTGATGACAGGATCAATACTATTGTTGGTCCGGTCCCAGTTTTTGGATATAGGAAAAACAAGAGTCTAAAAGACATTTTGTGTGGGGAATACACCAGTATACCTATTACCCCTGCTTTGTCTGTAGGTAGCAAGCCCTGTGGCAGATGCAAGGCCTGCCCTCATATCCTTCAAGATACTTCCTTTGTGCATCCTGTCACCAACAAAACATTTATGTTAAAGGCCAGAGCCACTTGCAGAACCAAAGATATAGTGTATTTAGCCAACTGCAAGTCTTGCCCATGTTTTTACGTGGGCAAGACTAACAGTATGTTTAAAGTAAGAATATTGCAGCACTTATCTAGCATCAGAAACAAAGATACACACAATGCTCTTTTTAGACATGTTAATGATTATCCCACACATTGTTTTGCCTTTAGGGCCATAGTAAATGTAAGGCTCAATAAGAGGGGAGGGGATATTAAACAGTACACAGAACTAATTGAGTCTAGAAAGATTGTAGAGTTTATGGCACACAGGAATTCAGGCTAAATGATGTTGTCCCCATAAAACCCACCTTAAAAAATAGGCGGGTTTTTTATTGATTTTTATCAGTTGCTCATTGGTTGTATTATACTTTAAAAGGTGCTTTGTAACATTTGTTTTCCATCTGAAGAAGGGTTAACACCCGAAAGCGCTAATCTCTCTGAAGTTTGTGTGTTTTTATGCTATTATTTTATTAAACCTTTGGACACTTAACAGCACTCTTCCAGAGTTTTTGCTTTTTATGGTTCTCCAATTGTTGTTCTCTGGTTGGGTTATCAGCATCAAGCATTCGTTTTGGATTCATTGTTTTCTAAGGAGGTGGGTTTGTCTTTTGAGCCTTGCCTAAAAATGGCACTATGGGGGTGGCAAGAGCCTTAGCCAATATCCGGAAGCCCAGTGGTGACAGGTGCAAGCCATCCCTTGCAAAGCAGCGTGGCTTGTCCAGCATGTCATCTGAAGCAGACAGACATTGGATCCCCCTAGAATGACACCAGTAATTGAGCCAATTATTAAAGCTGATCATCTTGTCCTTGTGTTGTGGCATCATTCTTGGTGAGGGCAAGATGCTGCTCAGGGTCAGGGTCATACCAGCCTGGGCTACATAATCAGAGAGCTCCTCTATGTCTCTTTTCATGTAGTCCAGGGAGGTACGTCTCAGGTCATTAACGCCGGCATGGACAATGACGGAGTCATATTTGTACTTGCTTTGGAGTGACCTGAGTGCATGTGTTATGTGGTGGATCCTAGCTCCTGACAGGCAGCTCACCATTACCCTCTCCTTGTTCAGCCTGGTAAGCAGAACGTCAGTGTGTCTGACTATAGAGTCACCAATTATTAGTGTATCAGGCATGGTGTTTGGCCTTAAGGACTGTGATTGTTTGACACACTGATTTATTGAAGTATGTGTTTCATGTGTTATGTTTTGAGGTGGTGGATTTTTGGGTGTCTGCTTTGGGAGCCTCTGTTGTTTTGGCAAGTTTTTTTATTAGAGCCTCCGAGTATGTCTTTGTGTTATTATGTGTTTGGTTTGCAATTGTGGTAGGTCTATGTGGGACTGGGGTTGCTGTGTGTGTGGTTACCTTCTCCTCCTGTCTGGTCCTGCCAGTCCTGAGTTGATAGAGTTCAGCCTCCAGTTTGGCTATATAGTTGCATCTCTCACATGTATTTGTGTTTGTTGGGAGAAGGAGAGGGTTGTCTGTGTACATGAGACAATTGTAGCATTGTCACAAGATTCACAGATTACCCAGCTGAACCGGAGAGGATGACAGAGATCCAACACTCGACATGCTAGAATAGTATAAGGGAGTGCTGTGCCTTTAAGTGAAGTGGGTATTCACAGGGGTGGTAGGTGGATGTAGTGCTTACTTTGGTTTGAGAGTGCTTACTTAGAAGAGAGGTTTTGAGAACAAGTGCTAGGCTTATAATATAGTGAGTAGACTGATAATTCTAAGAGTAGAGCTTACTTAAGGGAAAATTTGAAGAGCAGACTTGGCGGAGCCAGAAAAAGTTTAACCTTGTTTAACCGGCACTGTGCTATGCACACAATTGTGCAAAGCCGCGCAAATGCGGATTTTAAACAGGGAACTTCAAAAGAGCTGGAAATGGTCCAAAACAACCAATTACTACAAGCTCTTGTGCTGAGGTCACTCCTTCAGGGACAGATAGGCTGCTCAAGGCTCCCCACTCCCACTGGTGAGCAAAGAAACTTCCTTCTATCCAAGTAAGGCAATGGACAACACAGGAACTACACCACAGCCCAGAATACAGCAAAGCCTGTATGCTGGTCTAAACTAGTCGAGGAGAGGTGGGAAAACAAAGATTTTTTTTTTTTTGTTTTTGTGATAGAAAGTACAAAGAAATGCAGGAAACTGTAATAAATCAGTTACACAGGCAAGCACACTTTAGTGGGCAGCCTCAACAGTTAAATGTAACAAACAAACAAACTTTCGACCAATTTTCGACCAAATGTAACTTTAAGTGCAGATAATATATAATGCAACAAACAGCTAAAAAACAGGTTAAGCTTGTTCAAAGTAAGCAAGAGAAGGTATTTTAGGTAAAAAAACAGCAAAAAATACTTAAATCAGGAAAGTAGTCGCTTTTCTCCGTTCTCTGTTGCTAGGACCACTCTGCAGGACCACGAGGAGCTGTATCTGAGTAGTATAGCCAGAAAAAACACTCAGAAGCGGATTTTAAACAGGGAACTTCAAAAGAGCTGGAAATGGTCCAAAACAACCAATTACTACAAGCTCTTGTGCTGAGGTCACTCCTTCAGGGACAGATAGGCTGCTCAAGGCTCCTCACTCCCACTGGTGGCAAAGAAACTTCCTTCTATCCAAGTAAGGCAATGGACAACACATGAACTACACCACAGCCCAGAATACAGCAAAGCCTGTATACTGGTCTAAACTTGCATGACATCCCCTTGGACTAAAAGGTTGTGACTATTGGTGCTGGTGTATGACTCCACTCTATGTTCTGGACGTATGTTAAACATATATGTACATATATATATATATATATATATATATATATATATTTATATATACATATATATATATATATATATATATATATATATATATATACATTTTAAGCCTAGCCAGTTATCCCTTGAGACTCAACCCCTGCACCTTTGTGTTTGTAAGGCAAACACTCCATAGGTTAGGCCACCATATATATATATATACACACATATATGCATATCTACATGCATATATGGATATATAGGGTCTATATTAGAACACCAAACATTTAAAATGTCGAGTGTTCTAATATCGACCCTGAAAATATCAAAGAAACAGAAAACTGAATTATTTCCTAGGGAAAGAATTTGGTTGTCCATTTCTGTTGCTTCGGTATTTTCAGCCCTCAGGTCGAAAGTTACGGGTCAGGTTCAGGTAAGTGTGCGATTGAGTGCAGGTTAGGTATGTGTGCGATTGTGTAGACATGAGAGTTAGGGCAGGTTAGGTGAGTTAGGGTTAAGGCGCGGGTAAGGTGAGTGTGCGATAGTGATGGACCTTAGGGTTAGGGTTTGGGTTAAGGTAAGTGGATAGTTAGTGGTGTGTGTATAGTTTAGTGTAGGGTTAGGTGTAAGAGTTTAGGTGTATGTGTGTGGACTGCTGTTTGTTTGGTGTGCTTGTGTTGTGTGTATGTGTTTTGGAACAGAGAATATTTTCCCTAGGAAAAAATTTGCTGTTCTGAATGTTCGATGTTTAGTATTTTCGATTGTTAGGGTTCGATATTAGAACACTCGACATTTTGAATGTTTGGTGTTCTAATATAGACCCAATATATATATATATATATATATATATATATATATATATATATATATATATATATATATATATATATATACATATACATACACACATATACATATATATATATATATATATATATATATATATATATATATATACATATACAGATATGAATAACGAAAACAAACTGAACTGCAGCAACCAAACGAAACTGTAAAACTGTAAAATTCCCCAAAGCAGGCAGAAGACAGCTCGATATGCAGCTAAATCCAAAAACTTGATGAACCAGCAGGTAATCGCACCAAAAAACTTTATTGCAGAGAAAGAAAGTTAGCGCTTTCACGGTAATGCCATACCACTTCTTCAGACAAACATGAATGGGGACAGAATAACTTATATGCAAATGACATCATCTCAAACAGCTTAACAGCCAATAGAACAAGCTTCAGATATTTTTCTTAATGACATTATAGAAAAAGTGAATGCATATGAACAACGTCTCCTAAATGTGAAGAAGAAAAAGCTGGTTCAGGACATCAATGATTTTCATTACCAGAAAATCTTTGCATGGCCTAAAACACAGGATACTGTTAATCGTACTGATAATAGAGATTTTTCTGTTCCTACTGAGGGGGAAAAGAAACAGATTTTGGCATCATCCACTTCAGTTTCAGCCCCTGTGCAGTCCCCTGATACCATGAACATGAGTGGGAATTTATGCACTGAAGTGACTTCACCAGAGCCTCAGAATTCAGTGTATTCTACACCAATGATGGACTGTCCTGGTGTTACCAAAAGTACTGAACCAGCTACCCACAATGACTTGGGTCCAGTGGTTAGAAGGATGATACTGCCCCCACAGTCTCAGCTGGATTTTCCGATTCTGACCCTCCCTATTTGTACGGGGAGGAAATACTCTTTCGACAATGAAACATAGAAAGGACAGAAATGCAAAGAACCCCCTTCAGTCCAACAGAACCGCTCCTTGAAAAAGATGTGGGGGACGAGAGCCAAAACTTAGTTTGGAATATTTCCAGACATGTTTTAACACAGCATGAACTGTCAGTATTGTCAAAACGGTTATCGTTTATACCCGCAGCTAAAGTGGATTTTGTTGACTGTATGATTTATTTATGTTTGTCTGCACATAATTTGTCTTTACTTATGCTTTGTTGATGATGGACATAATATTTCTGAGAGGCAGGACACTGAATTTAAGGTTTTTAGGAAACCCAGTGTTTTTATACCAGCTTTTACACCAGCACTTAATGTCTTCCTCACAGTTTGTGAGAAAGAAATATATCAAGTCATTAAAAGAATACAGATGACAAGTTGTAATAGTCTGACTAGATTTGAACAACAAGCCTTGAAAGATTTAATTAAGAATGAAAATATAGCTATCCGCCCGGCAGACAAAGGCAGCTGTGTAGTGATTTTAGATTCTGGATATTATTATGATATGATGAATCAGATGTTGTCTGATACTAATACATATATTAGTGTGTAAGCTGATATTTTGAGTGTGATGAAGAATAGAATAGATAATTGTTTACTTGAATGCTTTAATCTAGGTCTACTTACCAAGGAACTACTTGATTATTTTATTACTGAATTTCCTGTCATTCCTTGGATTCATGGCTTACCCAAGATCCACAAACACCCTACACTCCCACAGTTTAGACCAATAGTAGCTGGGTGTGGTTGGTTGACTCAGGCTATGTCCATTTATTTGGACAAACAACTTTGAATGGCTCTTGATATGTGTGAAGTTGTATTGAAAGATACTGAAAACTTTTTGAGAGATTTATATAATGTGACCAGTGAGGGGGATGTGTCAGATATTCAATTTTAAGTGGCAATACATGTTGTATCCCTGTTTACGAGCATTCCTAACCAGGAAGGCATTAGTATGGTCAGGGCAGTTTTGGCTAGGAGAAATAAATTTTACATGAAGCATATTGACTTCCTGTGCATGCTTCTAGAGCTGGTCCTTAAACACAATATCTTTATGTTTCAGGATAAATGTTACTGGCAACAATCTGGTGTGGCCATGGGGACCAGCTGGGCTAATTCTTACGCCAATTAGGTGATGTCAGAATGGGAATTCCATCATGTATTGGGACAACATAGAGGTCATATTACCATATACAGACGTTTTGTTGATGATATGTTTATTGGTTGGATAGGCAACAAGCAAGAGCTTGACTTGTTTTTTCATTCTTTAAACAATAGTAGTAATTTTTTGAAATTTACCCTCACTTGTTCCCAAGTCACTGTTGATTTCTTGGATGTGAACATCCGGCTGGAGAATGGCAAAATGCTGACAAGGATGCATAGGAAGGACTGTTATAGACCGTCATATCTCCATAGGTGGAGTATGCATCCACAACATATACTTGTGAACATTGTGAGAGGTCAAGCCTTCAGGGTCTCAAGGTTGTCATGTACTACCTCTGACTTTGAAGGAAGTTTGTCAGATTTGAAGAAAGAGTTTGCCATCAGGGGTTACATCCAAGTTGAAGTTGATCAAGCTTGTGCCAGAATAACCAACTAGCATGAGAGTAGAGTGTGTCTGTATTTTTCTGCTCTGTATAGGCAATCAATCAGATCACCTTGTAGGTATTGTTGTCCTCCCATTGTTTTGAAATTCTCCCATGGTGTTAATATGGTGAAAGATATAGTTACTAGGAACTGGTATATTTTACAGGCTGACAGCAGATTTTCCGATATATTAGCAGATGCCCCAGATTTGTATATAAGAACCACAGTAATTTAAGGCAACACTTATGTTTTCCTAGACATGTTATGTCTGAATCCCAAGTTTTGATGGGTACATCTAAATGTCATAAATGCAATTTTTGTCAGTTTATAGATGAGTCTAGGTTCTTTAGGCACCCTGTCATAGGCTACTTGTGGAAGTTGAGGGCATCCACTGATTGCTCCACCAGGAATGTGGTTTATTTAGCACATTGTCAGTGCTGTTATAAATTCTACATTGGTAAGACGAACAGGAGCTTAAAAGAAAGAATTAGGGACCGTGTGTATTGCATGAAGAAGCAATATGCTTTTAGTGCCTTAGCAAAACATGTTTTGTCTACTGGCCCTGAACATAACTTTCTTTTCCAGGTATTATGTGTGATCAGCCCAGGTCTGCGAGGTGGTGATATAGTGACTCATACTGAGGAGGTCGAGTTAGAGTGGATCTTGAGGTTGGGGGCACACCTAGTTATGGGGTTGAATGATCATGTCCCCATTAAGCATGTATTAAGGAACAAATGGCTGTAGGGTGTTTATTGTAGTTTGTTTTCATATTTATGAATATCTTCCATGTTTTATTTATTTGTGCTAATGTTTTAATTATTATTTTTATTTTTTATCAGATTTTATGCTAGTAAATATTATCTACTATATACACCTTTAAGCTGAGAATGTGGCTCCATGAATGTTTGTTCTGTTGGCTGTTAAGCTGTTTGAGATGATGTCATTTGTATATAAGTTATTCTGTCCCCATTCATGTTTGTCTGAAGAAGCGGTATGGTATTACCATGAAAGTGCTTTCTTTCTCTGCAATAAAGTTTTTTGAACAGCCTGCTTTGGGAAATTTTACATATATATATATATATATATATATATATATATATATATATATATATATATATATATATATACATATATGCACATATAGTTTTATATATATATATATATATATATATATATATATATATATATACACATATATATATATATATATATATATATATATATATATGATATACATACATATATGCAAAAACTTGAAAACAAAAAAGCAAATTGATCGATGACCACAATAAAGGCAAAATGTTTTTAGCGCTTTCATCCACTTTATTACAGCGTGAACTTCTTCAGAAAAGAAATGAGCCCTCTCCTACTCATGTCTTTTAAAACTCTATACAGGAAGTGATATCATAATTGAATTGATTAAACAATAATTGATCAGTAACAATGTTCATTAAGATCTATAATAAGCTTTTTTTTAAAAATTGACTTGTAAAATACTTCAAACTTTTTTACAACTAATCAAAAACCTTATGCAGGGTACAAAAATCATATACTGTGTTGAAATACATTATATATACACATATAGATACATGTGCATACATCTAAAAATACATATATATATATATATATATATATATATATATATATATATATATATATATATATATACACACACATATACACATATATATGTATACACATATACTTACATAAACCCTTTATTGTGGTCATCGATCAATTTGCTTTTTTGTTTTCAAGTTTTTGCAGTTTGTCGATTCAGTCCGTCTTTCTAGTTATACATACATATATATAACATATATATATATATATATATATATATATATATATATATATATATATATATACATAAACATATATACATATATGATATACATACATATATATAAATAACATAGATATATATATATATATATATATATATATATATATATATATATATATATATATATATAGATAGCTGCGGTGGTGGTGCTACAGTAGCGTTGTTGCCTCACAGTAAGACGTTGTCCTGTTCGATTCTCAGCTAGAGCGTCTTCTGTGTGGAGACATGCATGAATGGGCATACCTTCGTTGAAGGTTGTGCGTCAGGGTCAGCAACTCGACACGTAAAAATCTACTCCAATCATTAGCAGACCAGAGTTCCGCTGTGGCGACCCCTAACCTGGAAAACCCGAAAGACACAACAACATATATATATATATATATATATATATATATATATATATATATATATATATATATATATATATATATATATATATAAACACAAGGTGCAGGGTTTGAGTCTCACAAGGGATAATTGCCTAAGCTTAAAATGGCTCACAAGAGCAGTTAGCTTAGTACAAATCTATGAATCTATGAATATATATATATATATATATATATATATATATATATATATATATATATATATATGTTCATAGGTTCATAGGTAGGTACTAGGCTACTGGCCCTAGGGCCTATACAAGCCTAGATAAATGGTACCCTGGCTTTTGCCACCCAAGAAAATAATTTTCCTGTGCCTCTGTCAAGCAGAGCCACAGAAATGATCCCCAGGGTGAATTTCCTATCTCCCATCCAATCATCAAGATTTTTCTTGAAGAGTGCTAATGAGGAGCTTTGTTTGATATAGATAGGTAGTTTGTTCCAGAGTATGGGAAGTATCTGGGACAGGAATCTATCCCTCCAGCATGTTCTGTTTATTGTGGTGACAAGGTTTAGATCCCTAGAGCAGGTAGCTCAGAGAGATTGGAATTTCTTTACGTGGAGCATGTCCAACAGCTCTGGGTTTGACATAGCTTTCAATGTTAGGCAGAGATCGCCTCTGAGTAAGTGATATGTGACAGATTAAAGCTGGAGTTTTTTGAGAAGGTCTGCAAAGGGCATTTGTTTGAGGCCAGTAATCCTCTTTGTGAGATATTTCTGTGGCCTTTCCAGTTGTTGTAGATGTCTTGTGAAGTACATATCAAAAGGGGCGTTGTACTCTATAATGGGTCTAATGAGTGATGAGTAGAGGGGAACAATGACCTCTTTTTTCCTGGATGAGAAACCTTTTGTGATGAGGTGTGCCACGTAGAAGGATTTCCAGACTTCTTTGGCAATGTGATTATTAAAGGAGGGACTACTGTCCACCTGTGTCCCAAGGTCTCTTATCACACTTTTGGTGTTAAGTAGACTATTGCCTATGTTGTAGTTCATGGGTATAGAGTTTTTACCAAAAGGGATGACAATGCACTTTTTGGCATTCAGCTTGAGGCCATGGCTGTGACACCAGGCATCTGTCTCAGTGAGGCCCTTTTGTATGATCTCCACATCATTAGGAGTTTTGATTATGGCTCCTAGTTTGCATTCATCTGCGGATTTTGTTAGCCAAAGACCTTCTGTGTTATCCTGTACTTCAGAGAAGTAGATACCAAACTGGAGAGGACCTAGGACTGAACCCTGTGGTACTCCACTTGTCACTATTCTGAAGTTGGATTTAGAGTCTGCTGCTTTCACAGTGTGGGTTCTGTCAGTGAGCCAATTGGCAACCCATCTTGTGACACGGGGATTTATACCTAGTTTAGTGAGTTTATCTATAATTACAGAGTGGGGGATGGTGTTGAAAGGCTTGGCGAGATCCAGATATGCTGTGTGAACCACCTTACCCTCATCTATGGCTTTGGTGACCACTTCAAAGAAGTCTATCAGGTTTAGGAGACATGATTTGCCTTTTACAAACCCGAACTGGGTAGGGTCCAGAGTTTGGAGATTACCAATGTCATTGTTTATAAGTTCCATGATGATACGTTCCATAGCCTTGCTTACCAGGCTCATCAGGCTAATGGGGCAATAGTTCCTGGAGTCCATGGTGGCTCTCCCTTTGTGGAGTGGGATAACCATTGCTGTGTGCCATTCAGTGAGCACAAAGCCTGAGGTGAGGCTATGATTGAACATGGTACTTAGGTGAGGTGCCAGTTTGTTCTGTAGTTCATGTAGAACGCAGCCTGGGATGTTGTCAGGTCCCATGGATGCTGTGTGCTTTGGAGAGTGTATTTTTTATCTGTGCAGCCATGATTACAGGAACTTTGCATTCTTCCAGTATAGAGATGGGCCCTTTAGGGGATGAGAGAAGGGTAAAGTTAGCACTGAACCTATCTGCCAGGATGTTGGCAATATCAGTTGGTTCTGTATATTTAGTGCCATTGTGCTGTAACTCAGAGCAGATCTGAGTTTTACCATTGATATTCTTGACATAGCTATAGAATGCTTTGTGGCGTCTTTAAAATCAGTGTTGATTTTGTTTTCGTAACTAGCTTTGGAGGATTTTATGAGGAATCTCAGCTTCTTTCTTCTGTTGTAGAGTTTGTTTATGGCAGGGGACAACCAGATTGGCTTCCTTTTTATGGAGGATAGCATCTTGGTTCTGTTACGTATTGCATGATCCATGCACTCGTGCAGGTGCTTATAAAGTGCAGTTGTATAGTATTCAGCAGTCGTACCTCTATTGTCCAATATATATATATATATATATATATATATATATATATATATATATATATATATATTCACTTTAGAAGCTCAAAATACTGAAATATCAAAATTCAGTATTTCAAGCCCATAAAGTGGAATCCCGAAAAAAGCAAAACCTCAGAAGTGTGAAATTCAAAACCTCGAATACTGTAGGTTTTGAATTTCAAGCTTCTGAGGTTTCACTGTGGTTATGGATTCAGGTAAGTGTATATCTGTTAAAGGTTTTGGGTAGGGGCTGTGGTGTGTGTTACTGTGTTCTGTTGCTGTGATGTGTGTGTGTGCGAGGAGAATGTAGCTTGTGTGGTGGTGTTTTGTATGTGCTTGCATGTGGTGCGACCTCGGAGTTAGAATATTTAAGTAGGGGGGTGGGGGGTGCAGCCCCCCACATGGGGGTGCCAGGAGGCTTGCCCCCCTACTTTTATGTAGTAGAGAGCTTGTGTTTGTGTGTGGGGAGGAAGGTGTGTGTGTGTGTGTGTGTGTGTGTGTGTGTGTGTGTGTGTGTGTGTGTGTGTGTGTGTGTGTGTGTGTGTGTGTGTGTGTGTGTGTGTGTGTGTGTGTGTGTGTGTGTGTGTGTGTGTGTGTGTGTAGAAGCACGAAATTCAAAATCTCTGGTGTGTGATATTTTGAATTTTGCGCTTCTGAGTTTTTGTTGTTTTAAGGTTTCAACTTTATAGCCTCGAAATACTGAATTTCGACATTTCAGTATTTTGAGGATATAAAGTGAATCCATATATATAAACATATATATATATATATATATATATATATATATATATATATATATATATATATATATATATATATACACACTCACACACAGATCTATGTATGGCCATATATATAATGCAATATACAAATGTATATAAATACATATATATATATATATATATATATATATATATATATATATATATATATATATATATATATATATATATATATATGTGTGTGTGTGTGTGTGTGTGTGTACATGTACACATATCTACATATGCTTATACATATATATATATATATATATATATATATATATATATATATATATATATATCCATATCCTTATGTGTAAACATTACTGTTGTATATACCTTCCCAGAAGTATCACACCGTATTTATCTGATATGTGTATATTTAGATATAAGAACATATGTGATTCATTAGTATTATCGCTAACAAGTACTACACCATTGTAGAAGTCATATCAGTTGTTCAACACTATTCAGTATGTGTACTGACAGATATATTAGAAATACAGGAATTGCTTTCACAGCTGTGAAAGTTTAGTGGTTAACTGTTATGACAATAGTGTACAGGGTCCTGGGTTCAAGCCTCCAAGGGCTGTTTATTTTGTTGCCGGGCAGAACAAGGGTTGTTAGATACAGAGCGGTTAAGGCAGTTTTGAGCAGCTTTAAGCAGGTTTGCGTGAAGCTAAGTGGTGCTAACATATGGTTAAACATACAGGCGCTTACACCATGTAGGCTTTGCTTACCAGTGCACAAATTTGCTTAGCAGTTATATTGCAGCAATGCTGAAGCCTGCTACGCATGGCTCAGCCCTGGTAACCAGTGCTCACATTCCGGTCTGATAAAATAGTAGGATAATGACATCTTTAATAAGTGTATTTAATGCCATGTACATAATATTTGTCTATGTGCTGTCATTACAGTAGCAAGAGGTGTGAGTCTACTGTCTGGAACACTTGAGTATATATGGCTTGTACAACACTCTTTTCTGTTTGAATGTGTTACATACATGTGTAGTAGGTAGGTTATATGCAGTCACACTGGCATGTAGTGTATCATTACGTTACTACTCTTGACACTGCTTTCCCAAGTAAGAATAGATTGCAGATTGTAGTACTGCAACCAAACACTCATGCATGCAGAGATGGACTCTGAGTCCTCACTGTCATGTTTCTGGTGTGTGAGCTGTGTCTCATTAAATATTTCCTACTATATAATGATCTGACATGTGGAAAATAACTGTAGATTTCTGTGTGTATAGCACATCTCAGTGAAGGCTGCCGTCAGGTAGTAATGGCATACCTATCGGTGTCAGATGTCTATCTGTCAACATATTCATCCTAATGCATAGCTAGTTGATGTCTGTCTGCCCTTTGTATAGATGTGCAGATGTCAGGTATCCATCTTGGCTACTTAGAAGCAATCTATGCTTGACTGACACTGACATGTCTGCTCAGCTGTGTTATGAATGCCACAGCTAGGAATCCATACCTTGTACACACCACATACCATGGATACCTCAACTACACCACCACAGTCAACAGAACATGCTTAATACAGGTCCAAGACAGACACTGACCATATTATGTATTACATGTTGCATACCTATCAACTGGAGCACCTCACTGGCCCTCTGCAAGAGGCACCCAGATGATTGACTGATGCATGTCACTCTCACCCTGAGGATCACCACTGTGGTATCTGTTGATAGATGACCTGCTGGCACTTGGCAGGTGACATGATACCACTGTACACACATCTCCTACACTTCCCTTCTCTCCATAGACAATAGCCTGGTACACACCTATGAACACCCGCACCGATGCACCCCAGACTTGACAAACTGTGTACATGTGCATTACTGAGAATATCAGTGCCTGTGTGTTTGTAGACCTGTAGTTGAAAATACCCTGCGGCCTTCGCACCCACCGCACCCCCCCCCATTGCCATAGTTAGATGTACCTGCTGCTGTACCAGACATCACATGTACCTTGTTATGCTCTTTTGCCTAAGGGTACCTGGGTCTTGCAATACCAGCACAACACTATTGTACAATGGGTTGATAGGCATTGGATACATACTGGCAAGTGTGTGTATGTGTGCGTGTGTGTATATATGTAGGGTACAGCATTCTGAGGCCACATTCTCCTATTAAAATACTCATTGCCACACAGTATTATGGATAGTGATGCTGCTGACCATAGGAGAGGCATGACAATGCATCACCCTACTATGCCTGTGGCATGTGTATTAGACTCATATCCCTGTAGTGGTACTCTTGGGATGGACAAGGGGTTGTATTGCAGTCCTGGTCAATGTGTGATGGTGGGTATGTCAGAGTGTTATCATGGGTTTCAGTGCTTACAATATCCACTGTGGGGTGTGGATGCTGGGTATACTGTCTTTACACCATGGCACCACCAGTACATGTCCCATATTCCACTGTATGGGGACCACTGTCACCATCAACCATACAGGTAACTGATAAGACTATCCAGCCCAGTTATGCATGTGCTGTGTACAACTTATCTGTAACACAATGGACACACTGACAAGGTAGTTACCACTGATAAGCCCAGGTCTCTCAAAAGTCTGACTGTTATGTGTTTGCCAATGTGTATATGATAGTATGTCACGCTATGTATTCTTCATAAACAACCAGTACATCCCCATTACCATACTGTACAGGACTGCGGATGTTCGTCATGTAACATGTAACCTGGAACACACCTCATCCTAAAAGCTGTGTGGTGTGTGCAATTAAAGCCACACACATCAGTAGCACTACATACCTAGGTAGGGGTCTAGTCACAGTGTTGCCAAGTAGAAATGTGTGTGTGTGTGTGTGTGTGTGTGTGTGTGTGTGTGTGTGTGTGTGTGTGTGTGTGTGTGTGTGTGTGTGAAGGAATCTACTTCCATTTGCAGAATATACATGTCCCAGGAGGTCGTCTGTCTGAGAACTGCCTGGCATATGCTAACATTTCACAGGTATCATCCTGTCGACATACATTCCATCACAACTAGTGGCAGATGTGTAAATGTCCTCTTCCCCACTGTATAGTTGTGGAGTGATACTGGTGTTGTATATATAGCTGGGTGTGGCTGTTGTGGACACAGCCACCATCATTGCAGTTACTGTTGAGTGTACCCCCCTCTTAGCTGGCTGTAATACTGTACAGTTCATGTTAACAGGTTAGGTAGTTGCCTGTCACACTACCTGCAGTTCTACAGCACCTCTCACCCTCCAAAGGGTAAGGCTGTGCCACCCACACCAGCACACTAATGTTTACTGAGTTGAAGATTGCACTACATTGGGGAAGGGGACATATACCCTGCCAGTACCATTGTCAATGGCATTAAACTAGTGGACTGCTTATTTCCCAATGGGTTGTTGTTCCTGTTCTGGCTTGGAATTACATAGGCTACAATGTGTTCCTTGCACAGGTACATGCATCCATATGTACAGTATTCTCTGTGTATTGAAATTAATATTTGTGTATAAACCTGCCCTAAAAGGCCACCTCACTAATAAAAGGTTGCGCCCCTGCTCAACACCAGGGGAACAAGTGACATAGGGAACAAATCCCATAGCTAGATCTCCAATCTCCTACAGCAGTATTATCCAAAACTGATTGTTATACAGCATACATTTGCAATATTTCCATATTGTTGACTGGCCTCACAATTTTATCTAATATAAGAACTCTACACATCTGTACATCTTGTCATAAATAAATAGTTTCATGCTTGTTCATTGCTCATTATGTAAATGTTTTTCATGCATGTTCATTGCTCATTATGTTTAAAAATTGTTACTATTATTTATGTTTTTCTCTGTTATGTTTGTACCAATACTGTACTGAAATGTAGAGCTTTTCTCCCTTGGCCTCCACTGAAAAAGGACTGTCAGTCCAGACAGACTTTCCTGGTTACCAAATGTAAAATAAATAATAAAATAATAAATAAATATTGCGTCAACACCAAAGCCTCTCTGTGTGTTATACACAAACATATGGTGTGTACCACCCAGTACACTTACCATTGTACACTGTGGAAGGGCTGCTAACAGCAGCCACCATGCACTCACCTGTATACACCACCCCAGACCTATCAGCCATGTGGCACATGCAGTAACTGTTATACAGATTTGTGACATGTGTTCACCTGTACCCAGGATATGGCACAGCCAAGGTGTTACCACAGTGCCATACCCCTTGTAGGATACAACAGCAGACCATCCTCCTGCTGACACATGGACACCTACAACACAAATGGATTACATTATGGAGACCACAATCACTCAGTGTTAATAACAGCTATAATGCATCATGGCTGGAGAGCTACACTTCCTGACATGTAAGCATTAAACTTTACTGCTGACAACATGTTACACAGCAGTACATTGGTACACCATAGTACAGTCACTGTGTGCATCAGAACAATATTAGCCTGTCCCTGCATCGATGTTATGGATGAGAGGGATGTGGCACAGGTATCATCATATGCACAGGGTGTGTTGTTGATTTGCCAGAGACCTAGGCTGAGCCATCCATTTGACACCATGTGTGTGAGTGAGGGGGTTTAATTATTGATTTGGTCATGGTGATGTGGTGTGTGTAGGCATGGGGTTGCACTAGATATGTTTGTATTGTGTGTGAGTATGCATGCACACAGTTCTGCCATGTGGCTGCCCTATACAGGTGTTTGTTGGACAGCTGCAGACCATACCTGGCAGGGTATGCAGTTCACCACCTCTGGCCATGGACACGAGAACTGTGCCTGCCAGGGGTTCTATGGGTACATCCAGGTACAAGCCACAATATGATACTCTCCCCTGATGATGACATATGTCCACTGGAACCAGGTCCCTCCTGGGACTGGCCAGGGCCACTTGCATGTGGCCTGCTGTGGTGTGGTGTGTTCAGCACCCCACTGCAGTACTAGGGCTGGTACTGCCGCTATGGGAGCAGCTTGGTGTCCTTGCATGTCCATGTCAACCTCCAGCTGTTGGTGTTACTGGCCTATGTCCATGTGGCCATTGCACCACTCCTACCACATACTTGAGCATGGACATTCCACGGTTGAGGAGTCCCACCATCTCACCCAGCCATCTATCCATGACCTGTGTAAAATAACGGAGGGCAGCTGCAAGATCATGGATGTTGTCAGTAACAGCTGAATCAGTAGCCCTCTGCAGCCTCACAGCCTGTCTGATGTACCATTCCATACGTGCCTGCACCTCCATGACAGCCTGAAACATGTATCTGGTGGTACCAGATGTGGCACTTCTGCCAGGGACATGATGACCAGCAGCCCTCCAATGAGCAGCCCTGTACATCTGCCTATGTGGTACCCCGCTGGACATCCAGCTATGGCTGCTGTGTCCAGACACATGTGCCATAGATACCACATTGTCCTGTCCCATTCCACCAACAACTGTCCCTCTGCTATGGCCACTGGTGATGGGGTATGTATTGGCATTGTGACTGTGTGTGGGGATGGGGTGGATAACAGCGGGATGTCAAATGGTGGTGCAGCTTCGGCCTCTGACAACCCCGCCTGTGCCTCAACACACCTATCATCATTTTCAGTGTCTGTATGGACACCAGCATCAGATTGCCTGCAGGAGGGACCCTGACCCACCTCGCCACCTGTGTGGGGAAAACAAAAAATGCACTTGAACACCTGTATGTCATTGCTTAACAGTACAGACATACACACACACACACACACACACACACACACACACACACACACACACACACAGTGACATTCCACCATACTACTTACCTGTCCCTGAGTTTACAGACTGTCCCTAGTTTATTCTCTTAAGTTCCCCATCCTGCATCAGCCTTGGATAATTATAGTCAATAATACCAATCATTAATGTATCATTCTTTTAATTGCCTAGAAAAGTGATCATAAAACATGACCTGTTACTCCATTACCTCTTTGACTTGATTGGAGTCATTTTTTCAAAGACTCCCTGATGTCATCCAGTGATCACCCTGGGTTTGTCCAGACATCTTCAGCATGGCCCCCATATGTTAGTGGCTACTACAGTCACTCAATAATGTCATGCACTGGAGTGTCATATGTAACTATTGTTCAGTAGATGCAAGATCTGTTGCTCTATTAACTTTTTATGTGGACTACAGTCATACCTCTCAACTGTCGCTGATTTTCAGGGACGCCCCTGATTTTGACTCAAATTTTAGCTCTGTCCCTCTTTATCCCTCCTAAAACTAGTGACTTTTGGAGGAAAGGTGGTGAATTACACTTAATGAATAATGGCAATAATTAAGAGTTATAGACTTCTTTTACTTCAGAAAATGTGTATTAATTCATATGCTCTGATGCTGTCAATGTTTCAGGTTAATAGCACTAATATTTTAAAAGTGTCCCTGATGGTCCCTGATTTTTTCTTGACTTGTCCCTGATTCTGTTGCAATTTGTCCCCAATTGGTTGAGAGGTCTGACTACAGTAATATTTGGAAACACACTCTGGTGTGGTCTAGTAATTCCCCAATGCATCTGTAGTGCTGCATAGGTGGGTATTCTTTTATCTTTCTGCTGATTGCAATTATAACAGTATCCCTGGTGTCTAGTTTCCCCTCCCAATGCATGTTCCATGCTAAAGACCTTATTATATTATCAGCTGTCCTGAGATTACATGTCAGAAAAGTATTCCTGGTATCTCATGTGTCTGTCCATGTCCATGTACTGCACAATTTCAAAGGGAAGTTGAGAGGTATGAACAACCCCACACTCACACATGTGCATACATGGACACACACACAAACACACACACACATATGCACACATCCTACATACATCAACCCCCTCCACTCCACCAGATTGCACTTACAGACAAAATAACCCCCCACCCCCACACCACCCCCACACACACACACTTACAGGTGAGGTTGCACAAAGATATTACACACAGACCTCCCATTACTCATCTGTCAACATGCATGACATATGGCACTCAACAGCATGCAGTGCAGCTATAGTCAATCTCCACTAGTGACATTATACATCTCTGTGATGCATGGGTTGTGTTAGTAGGTGATGCCACTTCCCCTGGAACACATTGCATCCATGTACACAGTGTTACCATGTACCTGTTCAGCACCCTGGCATGTACTGTGCACCATACCTCACAGGTGTACACACCATTGCTGAATGTGTATTATTGTGTCAGTTATGTTTGCTCTGCTGCTCACAGCCCCTATGTGTTTGTCTGACACATACCTGGGATGATATGTGGACAGATGTCATTTGTGAATGCCTGATGTCTGATTTACAGATCTCATCATCAGCGGTGCATGTATGGCCAGTACGATACAATTATACTGACAACCTTCAAACCTTACCATGGCTATGGGGAGTGTACACACCTTTATTGATATGACACCCTCTTACTTGATATGCCATGGGACCACATTACTGCATATGTTAACATTACACAAACCTGATATGTGACATATTATCTGTGTAATCAATGTCAAACAAATGTGTTAGTTGTGCAGATGCTGATTGAGATGCATACACTTTGTGGGTGCATATGTGTGCACGCCCTTATCATGATGGTTTGTTGCACCTACTTTTATGTGTACTACAGCAGTCACTATTCCTGGCAGAGGTATACTAGCATGGGCCATCTGCATTTGCCAGTATTTGGTCAGTCTGCCCTGCAAATGTCTCCCAACTCTGCATGATTGCAAGGTCAACCCATGTGCACATCCCTTAGAGGTCACACAGTGCCATCACTATTGCTGTGGAGTCAGGGTTATGTCTGCCACAGTTCCTGACCTTGACTGTGTGCAGATACAGCCATTTGTAGCATCCTTTGGATCTCTACTTCAGTGCACTGTTTTGTCATGATGACACCCCTTCCTCACCCTCAGCCTTTTTGCAGATGCTTGACAACTATGGCCTACACATGTGTCATGTTGCTGTATCACAAACACTAAACACCATGTGTACCAGCCTAGTCCCAGCTAATGAATAGCAAACATACAGGTCTACACTGGCACTGGTAAGGTACAGATGGGGATGGTGGGACTGAGGTGGGGTGAGGTTTTGGTTGTGCAGCACATGTATCATAATTGATACTGTCAGTATGTTTCCAATGTGGTCTTGGTACACCAGTACACATTGCAACGCATGCCTTTTGGGGACCTTTTCTGTTATGCATACACTACCTAGAGGGCTGGGTGATGTTTTCTGTGGTACAACTGTGCCATCTGATTACTCTAACCCATGGGACACACCAATGCAGAGTCCAGGCAATTGCTAACATGGGTACTGCATCGCTAGTACTTGCTAGACATTCCTGCAACTCCCTCAGTGTTGAGGCATGTTACAAGGCAGCCTGCATGACTGGTTTGCAACATGTGATGTCATCTGTCTTGGATGGCCATCTGTTTATTTTCTACATTAATCTTGTCCCATACATCCTCACCACATACATGACTGTCTGCACTGTTTGCCATGGTATATGCAAAGGTGATGTATGGCTATATGTCCAACTCCTGGTTGCTACCTGTTGGGTATGGGATCCATGCCATGGCATGTAAGATGTGTGCAAGCCATGGCTTCCTATGTTGCAGGTAAGTGGGCACATTTGATGGCCAAACGTCTTGGACAGTAGACCATTTCTTGGTGTGACATTGGGGACCTGTACTTGCTGAAAGGTCCATACTCATGAAGAATGCATGCAGTCAGCACCTCAAAAGCTGCTTCCATTATATGTTATCTGGAGTGTATGCACACATATGCTTCCAGTGTTTGTGAAGGTTTGTATTCCCCATATTTGCTGTCCTAACATAGGATTCCATATTAAACATTCATTGCTCATGTTAGGACCACATTGCAGGTTGTAAGGGTTGTGGACTGCAGTATTGTGATATGCCGTAGTGTAGATCTGTAACAGTTGCCATTGTAATAGTGGTATATACACTGTTGTAGCACTGTATAAGGGTGATGTTTCAGACATGCCCCTACTGTAGGCCATTTGTCCCACCATTATGTTCATCTCTGTGCACACATTTTGCGATGACAGGATGTTAGTTATATTCCAGGAGTCTGACATACTCTTCAGATATGCCATCATGGTGACCACTGTGATGCAGTGCAGTTAACAGCAACAATACGTGAACATGTACAGCATGTATTATGGGAAGGTGTGTTAAATGTGTGTGTGGAATATACCATGGCTATAACATGACCGGTGTATTGGCAAACCTAAACAAGCACCATACTCACCAGCTACAGGCTGTTGCCCTGGAGGTATACCAGAGGGATCTACATAATTGTGTGAGAGATGTGATGTCAGTAGCCACACCTGTGGCATTGGAACATGGTGGGTGCAGCATTACAGTACATCAACAGTACAAGCCCACAATACTAAAGATTATGCACATCTGTTTATTAGTACAATGCAGCAACAGACTATATATATTTCATCTCACATATGCACAATCTAACTCTACAGATGCAGATGGATATGCAGCAGTGGTCTGCTGGTGTGCCCTGTGGCCTTACCTGCATGCTCCTCTGCCATTGTGTGGGTAGCACCCACCTCCATTATGTTCTCCACCAGGTGTTGTGTTTGTGGGTAGGCAGGTGCCCAGAGGCAGACAAAGAGCTCTTCAACATGTGTCAAGGGGGTTGGATGGCATGACCCCCCCACCTCTTCCAATCTGGTCCCCCCTAACCACAGCAGCATGCCAACAGGGATTGTGGAGTAGATCAGTGCATCGATGTCGGACCTGCGCATAACTGCGCTTATATAGGCTGACATTGTTTACTCTATGGACAAGATCGTTCCACAGGGTGGTCTCTCCTGCAGATCATGGGCTGTACTGCCAAACAAGGTGTTGTAGTACTGCACCAGGTATGAGATGATGACATCATTCTCCTCCACTGTGTACATTTGCAAGTGTTCCCTCGACATATTGCCTGAAAGACATAAAGAGGGAAACTGGTCTGAGGACCTCATACTGCAAGGTTATCATAGATGTTAATGCACATCTCTGTCTCCCCCCACATCTGCAACAGCAGTCTGATCACAGAACTCAATGGGTGTGTCTACAGAAGACCTACCATTGGGACATACATCGTATTGTACAACAATTTATGCTATGTGTTTGTAGTCATGCTACATGTTGGAACACTACCACTGGTGGCTTGTTATGGACAATGTCACATGCATGCCATTGTAAGGGCCACTATAGTTCCATATATGCATGTGTTCTGTTTGCTATGTGACTGCTACACATCTGTTGTTTTGTGTTAATGGGGATATCTATGCATGCTGTTAGACATAATCCAGGAATGTGTGGACTATTGCTACCCACATATGTTCTATAACAGTGACACAATAGCCTGTTTGGGAAACAGTTGCCAGCAGAACCACCTCTCCTACCTCATCTGGCCATGTTACCAGGCCACATCACATGTGGGACCCACCCTGCGACCTCCTCATCTACTGGTCTTGCACTACTTTCAGGTGGAACCACCTCAGGGGATGGTGTTCACCCCCCCCACCGGGAGCACACACAGACAGGATCCTGTCACCTAAAGTCGGGTCCAGGTTCTGGTGCATAGGGAGCTCCACAGAGACTTGGTAGATGTGCTTCACCTTGAGTCCCTCAGTACACACTCACAGGGTCTGCATGCTCCTCCTGCTCAGCCCCCAGCCCAGGCACCTTCAGGGCCATGAAGCTGATGTTGTGACTGCCCATGGGTGGGGACCTTGGTCCCATTGTTTCCATACAGGGGCTCATGAGCTTCCACATCCCAGACAACACTCCCCATCCAGGGTGTTTACCCACCACATGTGTCATATACCGCCCCTGTATGCTGTCTTCTCTGTCTTCCAACACAACCTACCTCTCCAAATATAACTACTATCCTTCCCCAAATTATCAATCCCACCTTCATAAACAAGGTCAATCTGTTCCCAGCATGGGGTTCACACATGACATAACCATCCATTTTGCACTCACTTACTGCTGTACACACACACACACATATATATATATATATATATATATATATATATATATATATATATATAGATAGATAGATAGATATGTGTGTGTGTGTGTGTGTGTGTGTGTGTGTGTGTGTGTGTGTGTGTGTGTGTGTGTGTGTGTGTGTGTGTGTGTGTTGTGTTGCCAATATGCGATGTACCTAATATATATATATATATATATATATATATATATATATATATATATATGTACATATATATATATATATATATATATATATATATATATATATATACACATATAGGGGTCTAATGTTTTTAGTCGAATTTCATTTGGTCGAAAATGATTTCAGGCAGCCCACTTCACTGAAACCTTATTTGACTGAAAGCAAATTTGGTCGAATTACATGTGGTCAGAAATGGTATTTAGCCCCTGCCCCAGTGCATTGCGACCATGAAGTGAGAATATAAAGTTAGGAGGGTGTGGGGGGCAGAGCCCCCCATATTTTGCAAAACATTTTTACTTATGTTATATGTTTTAATGTATTTTTAATGCATAAACATGTATATAATAGAGTATAAAGTGTAATTATGTAGGGGGGCTTGGTCCCCCACATACCCCCAACTTTATATTCTCACTCCAGGGTCGCACTGCAGTGGGCCAGGGGCTAAATACCATTTTCAACCACATGTAATTCAACCGAATGTGCTTTCAGTCAAATGAGGTTTCAGTGAAGTGGGCTGCCTGAAATCATTTTCGACCAAATGAAATTCGACCAAATATAGTAGACCCATATATATATATATATATATATATATAGATATATATAGAGAGAGAGAGAGAGAGAGGGTGCATTCAGACATCAGGTCCACACTCTCCTTCCTGCACAGCTGCACTGTTCTGCCTTGCTACAACACAGACAGGTGCCACATGTGGACACAACCTAACATTAGGGATATATATATATATATATATATATATATATATATATATATATATATATATATATATATATATATAGGGACAGATTGCAGGTAAGCCTATTACATACCTATGACATCTGTGCATGCTACATTACACGTTAACATGACTGTCCTGCAAGTGGTGGGCTCTGAAACTCACATGTCCATCATGATGGCATTACTTCCACCACCAACTATTGGCCACACTAACATACATGTCTTGCAGTACACAACACACACTATGATGGCTTACATCTTGTCAGTCAGTGCTGATCTGCACTGTTGACAGGTATGTCCCACTACCCACAGGGACAGACACTATTGTCAATAGCAGTTGTTCATCTGGACATCCTTACAACAACAACACCTGATGGCATATATAAATCATTCCACATCCTCTATCCCATTATTAGGGACCAAGTACTACATTCAATTACACGCATATTTGCTGCACATACCTGTTGAGGGAATGTTGTCTCTTCTCGATACAGTTTGCTGTGTGGATGGATGGATGTGTGTTTGTTTTTTGTTTTTTTTTTTTGTTTTTTTTTCTTTCTCTCTCTCTCTCTCTCTCTCTCTCTCTCTCTCTATCTCTATCTCTGTCTCTATCTCTATCTCTATCTCAGTCTCTCTCCACTAAATGGATTGAGCTGCTTTGAATAAATTGCAGCATGGATTTTGTAGGTGATGCACATGATCAGGTGATGGCTTCTGCACCAACCAGTGTCCACCACGAGCTACCTGCGTGCAGCCTGCTGTGAAGTACTTCCAATTACCACTGTCATGGCAACCCACTACTATAAATTCCTAAATCATGTGGGCGTTCCCTTTACCTTTCCTGTATGGAGGACATGCTTCCTGTGTGTGGCCAGCAATTTTACAGATAGCAGGTAGCAATACCATTTACAAGAGGACTTGCAAACTCAGGCCAGCTGCATATTTGTATAAGGTTCCAGGCCTACAGACAGTGTGAGTAGTGTTGTTATATGCATTATATGCCACTAGTGTTACAGGGTTTGTGTGTACATACTAGTTTAGCATGGAATGTAGTCTGTCTGCATAGCTATCAACTGTGGGGCTATCCACATGATGGCCAGAAGATTGCCTGTTATGTTTTGTCTGTCCACCACACAGGTATTGTCTCAGATATATCACTGGCATTCTGTCTGTTGAGTGCTATCAGTACATGGCTACATCCATTTGTGTCTCTGACTTCATATTCCTGACTAAGGGTATGTTGCAAACAATCCTGTAACACCAGCAACTTTCTCAGTATATAACAACAATATTGCAAATATGGCACTGTGTTCCAACCTCTGTCTTCCAACTATATACCAGGCTTTATCCATATGACATGCAGTAATGGGTTGTTATGTAGTGGCCTGTGATTATGTTGTGCTGCCATTCCTGCCATCATTCCAGTGATGTTATGGTCCCTACCCATATTGTGGGGTAGGGTCCATATATATGTTGGCTACAGCTGGACAAAATGTGTGTGCCCTTGTGCAGTCCAGAGGTCAGTGTATGTAACACTGTTATATGCCCCTGTAAGTCAGTCTATGGGGGAGGGGTATGCACCGTATATAACCTAAGCTGTTACAACATGTGAGGGATATCAGTGGTAAGACACCTTAAGGTATATGGTTGTACATTTTCATGCATTTTACCTTGGGAACATTGGTGGCCTAGTGCTTACTGTCATACAGACTGTTCTGTTTGCCAGTCTGATAGTGATGTTTTAAGTTAAGCATTGTTATGTAACAGATGCATCCTCATTGTGTCAGCTTAATTCTTTTCCCCCTAGGGGTTGAGTACAGAGTGTAATTGGAGGCTGCTGAGCTACATCTGCATTACTTACTGTTGATTGATTGCTATCCTCTGGCCCAGTCTTTCTTTACTGTTGTACTACTTGAAGACCTTAACCTGGACAGCAACATTTGTTTTGCTTTCGGATTACTATATAAAATGATCTGCCTGAGAGTTGCTTTACTCAGTTAGTATGTATTTCAAACACCTAACAGCTGTATGACATGGCATATACAACTGTAATAGTACACAAATAAACATTTCTTATGTATGCAAACCTGTGATTGGTGTCATATCCTTTGACTTCTCTGTGGGTATATGTTTCATGCAATAATTGTCTTTTGTATGAGAGAATCATACACTGTCCATTTTAAAAGGTGGCAACTGTAAGAATACTGGCTGTTCAATATGCTCTGCACCCTCTAAATATGCAACTTACCATACATATCTATACATAGTAATATATATATATATGTGTGTGTGTGTGTGTGTGTGTGTGTGTGTGTGTGTATACATATATATCTATCTCTCTCTCTCTATATATATACATATATATATATATATATATATATATATATAGATATATATATATATATACCTATATATATATATATATATATATATATATATATATATATGTGTGTAGATATATATATATATATATATATATATATATATATATATATATATATATATATATATGTATCTGCATGTGTGTGTGTGTGTGTGTGTGTGTGTGTTGTGTGTGTGTGTGTGTGTGTGTGTGTGTGTGTGTGTGTGTGTGTGTGTGTGTGTGTGTACGTATCAATGGAATGTTTATTGCTTCCACATTGTACATTCCCTGTGGTAGCTAAACTGTACTGCGTGATATGTTATTGATACCATCCTGACATCATACAGGTGGGATGGGTTACTGTTAACTTCTTGTGGCTATGTTGTGTAGGGTCCTGGGTATGGGACTTGCAAGTGTTGGTATTGTGTTGCAAGGCAGATCATTTTGGCTGTGGGGGAGGGGATGATATCAGTAATTACAAGAGGTACTTAGCTTGGGTCCCCTCACCCCCATTAACGGCGCCTTTGGTCATATATGTATTTGTTGTGGTCTCTTTTATATCTATAGATATGTATCTGTATGTATATATATATATATATATATATATATATATATATATATATATATATATATATATGAAAGAAGCCAAAAACCTTGTGCAAACAGTCAGCAATATCAAGTAGTAAAACACGTAGCTGAAATCTCAGTAAATAAATAAAATCCACATCCACGGTACAAAACGAAATTTAATATTCAAACACTAGGACAACGTAAGCGCTTTCACGGACTGCCTGTCCGCTTCCTCAGACGTAAATCTATACTAAAACACCATGTTTAAATAGTATATCGTGATTACATAATTAATCAATTAACTCCTCATTGCAATTAAATATTTTAAAAATACATCAGTTAGTAAAAATTAGTAAAAAATCAAGGTTCATTATACCAACAGATTATGAGAATGTAGCTTAGTGAGAGAACATATTAAATATTACCTAAGTGGTCTAGCATGTAAGATAGGTTTAAGGGGAACAGATTCATTTAGACCATGCCCATGATGTGCACCCAGGCTAAGAATCCATTTAATTTCGGCTGTTTATGTTTGGTTAGTAATATTACCTAGTCTTGGATTCTAAGGAACTATGTGGAGGATCTGAAACAAAAAAGTATGCGTTGGATCAGTGTTCAATATGTGCTTACCAATAATACTATATATTTCATTCCTTTTAACACAGTAATAATGGTCGCAAATTCTTTCGCGTAATGATCTATTTGTTTTTCCCACGTAGTAACAAAAACAAATGTTACAGTGGGCAACATAAACTAAATTTCTGGTGTTGCAAGTCCCTGTGCATCTAATGTTCCATAGTACCCCCGTATCGGGGTGTCTGAAGTACCTAGACTCATCAATGTGGCAACACTGTGCACAGTTGCCACATTTTTCAGTACCTCGCATCCATACCGGACAAATGTCTTGGGAACTGTTATTAACATAACAAATTCTTTGTTGTAATGTCTGACAATTTTTATATGTAAAAGTAGGAAAACAGCCTACTAACTTCTTAGTAGCAGGATCTGAGGTTAAGATATTCCAATTATTAAAAATCATATTTTGTATTCTGTTAATATTACTACAATATGGAATTGTTACAGACACATTATTTCTAGAACTTTGAGTACTAGAAGTCTTAGAACATAAGCCTGAGCTAAAAAAAGGTTTAGCTCTGTGCTTTCTAAGATAATCCATTTGTCTATCTACTATATCAATTTCTTTTTGATTATAACCTCTACTCAAAAATCCTGTTTGCAAGTATTCCATTTCATTCCTAAAAAGTGAATCATCACAGCATAAACGCGACACTCTCATGGCTTGTCCCTTAATTATATTGTTAAAACAAGCCGGATTGTGCATACTCTGATGATGCAGGTAAGCTGGTTGATAACAAGGTTTTCTGTACAGTTTCATCTTTACAGTGTCCCCTTCCACATATATATTAACATCTAAAAAATCAATATTGGTATAAGAACTCTTCCCAGAAAACTTTAAAAACTGACTTGTAGAATTAATATAACTGAAAAAATCAGAATAATTAAATTTATCATCTTCAACGATGATAAACAAATCGTCTACAAAACGTCTGAAAAACTTGATGTAAGTTTGTGTAACAAGAGATTGCTGCTCCCATGCAACCATGACCAGGTTAGCATAGTTATTGGCACAGCTAGTGCCCATAGCTATGCCCCTGGCCTGTCTAAAATACCTAGAATCAAAAGAAAACATTATTATCAAGAACCTGTTCTAACAAAAAACATAAACATTCTGCTTTGACTGGTTGCATCTTATTGTCCTTAAGCATCAAATTATAAACCATTTCTATGCCGCTAGAATTCGGGATGCAAGTAAACAAAAATTCAACATCGTCGCGATAAAACATTAGTATGTGCATATCCATGTTCACCAGATATAAAATTCCTAAAAATTGTTCTGTTCCCAGGACATATTCATAATCAGATAAAATTTGTTTTACTCATCATTCAAATATACAGAAATAGGTTCAGTAACCCATCCAGCGCCAGCCACTGATGGGTTCGAACAATGGTAGCGTAGTGACTATGAATTTGGGAATGAGACGCTCGGAACAACTGGATATGCAACATAAAAATAGTCATATAACTGTTTATTAATAGTACCAGATCTACAATCGGCTGACTGAATCTGTAAAACAATCCTATCAATATTGACTAAATCAATTTCACATAAGATCAGAACCAAGCATAGCTAACATGCTATGTAAATAATAAGATGTATCAGTATGACAACAGAACACTTGTCTGAAGGTCTAACAATAATGTCAGTATTGTTCTTAATTTCGTAATGCTGCACATTCATCTGATTCAATTCTCGTATCAGGTGTATTAAAAACAATATAAATATCATTTTCATAGCCTTTAAGAATACTTATATTAGCTGGTAAACAGGTGCATAGTCACGCCTTTAAACCATTATGCATTTTCAACTTTATCATTCATTGATAGCTTATATCACGCGCAAACATTCTAGTGCCAGCAATATATCACTGTAATCAATACAAGTAGAAGGTATGAATCCTTTATTGAGTAATCAGATTCAGCTGATGTTATATTGAGAATGTTCCAACCAGCATGTTGGCCACATTTTCTCAATGTTTGTACCGCATATTCGCAGAGTTTGCGTCGCCCTGGCAAGTCCGTTCAGACTTTTCTGGAGCTTGTAAGGTAACGGAAAAGCCATTCATTATGTTGAATTATCGGCCTTCCACAGGTGATAACAAAGGTTCCGTCACACAGGGAATGTTGTCACAACTGAAGCATCGAATTATTCTACTCCTATGGAAGCTCCTGTTAATGCTATTGCAGGGTCTGTTGGTCCTGTACGATCTACACCGGATGTCAGGAGAAAGTTAATACCCGATAACCAACATAATACTGAATCGTTGGCTTTTCCGTTACCTTACAAGCTGTCCAGAAAGAAGTCTACAGACTTGGACTTACCCAGGGGCGTGAAACGCAAAGAGGCTCCGCCGAATATGCAGGTACGAACATTGAAGAAAATGTGGGCCAACGACAGCTAGTTTGGAACATTTCTCAATATAGCCTAACATCAGCTGAATCTAGATTACTCAATAAAGGACTAAAGTTCATACCTTCTACTTGTATTGATTACAGTGATATATTGCTAGCACTAAGAATGTTTGCACGTGATGTTACTCTTAAGCTATCAATGAATGATAAAGTTGAAATGCATAGTAGTAACTTTAAAAGGAGGCGTGACTATACACCTGTTTTACCAGCTAATATAGAAGTATTCTTAAAGGCTATGGAAAATGATATTTATAATGATTGTCATTTTAATACACCTGATTTTGAGAATAATTTGGAACCAGATGAATGTGCAGCATTGCAAAGTATTAAGAACAATACTGACATTATTGTTAGACCTTCAGACAAGCGTGGTCCTGTTGTCATACTGGATACATCTTATTATTTACATAGCATGTTAGCTATGCTTGGTTCTGATGCTTATGTAGAAATTGATTTAGTCAATATTGATAGGATTGTTTTACAGATTCAGTCAGCACTTCGAGATTGTTTAGATCTAGGTACTATTAACAAACAGTTATATGACTATTTTTATGTTGCATATCCAGTTGTTCCGAGACTTCACGGTCTCCCCACAATTCATAAGAATCCTACTCTACCATTGTTCAGACCCATCGTAGCTGGAGCTGGATGGGTTACTGAACCTATTTCTGTATATTTGGATTATGAATTAAAACAAATTTTATCTGATTATGAATATGTCCTTAAAGATACAGAACAATTTTTAAGAGAATTTTATATCTTTGTATCTGAACATGGATATGCACATACTAATGTTTTTATCACGGCAGATGTTGAATCTTTGTTTACTTGCATCCCGAATTCTAGCGGCATAGAAATGGTTTATAATTTGATGCTTAAGGACAATAAGATGCAACCAGTCAAAGCAGAATTTTTATGTTTTTTGTTAGAACAGGTTCTTGATAATAATGTTTTTCTTTTTGATTCTAGGTATTTTAGACAGGCCAGGGGCATAGCTATGGGCACTAGTTGTGCCAATAGCTATGCTAACCTGGTCATGGTTGCATGGGAGCAGTAATATCTTGTTACACAAACTTATATTAAGTTTTATAGACGTTTTGTAGATGATTTGTTTATCATCGTTCAAGATGATAAATTTAACTATTCTGATTTTTTCAATTACATCAATTCTACAAGTCAGTTTTTAAAGTTTTCTGGTAAGAGTTCATATACTAATATTGACTTTTTAGATGTTAATATATATGTGGAAGGGGATACTGTGAAGACAAAATTATATAGAAAATCTTGTTATCAACCAGCATACCTGCATCGTCAAAGTATGCATAATCCAGCTTGTTTTAATAATATCATTAAGGGACAAGCCATGAGAGTGTCGCGTCTGTGCTGTGATGATTTAGTTTTTAGGGATGAAATGGAATCCTTACAGAAAGGATTTTTGAGTAGAGGTTACAATCAAGAAGAATTTGAGAAAGTAAATAGACAAATGGATTATCTCAGAAAGCACAGGGCTAAACCATTCTTTAGCTCTGGCTTATGTTCTAAGACATCTAGAACTCAAACTTTTAGACGTAATGTGTCTGTAATGATTCCATATTGTAGTAATATCAATAGAATACAAAATATGATTTCTAATAATTGGAATATTTTAACATCAGATGATGCTACCAAGAAGTTAATAGGCTGTTCTCCCACTTTTATATATAAAAATTGTCAGACATTACAACAAAGAATTTGTTATGTTAATAACAGTTCCCAAGATATTTGTCCGGTATGGATGCGAGGTACTAAGAAATGTGGCAACTGTGCACAGTGTTGCCACATTGATGAGTCTAGGTACTTCAGACACCCCGATACGGGGGTACTATGGAACATTAGATACACAGGGAATTGTAACACCAGAAATTTATTCTATGTTGCCCACTGTAACATTTGTTTTTGTTACTACGTGGGAAAAACAAATAGATCATTACGCGAAAGAATTTGCGACCATTATTACTGTGTTAAAAGGAATGAAACATATAGTGCTATTGCTAAGCACATATTGAACACTGATCCAACGCATACTTTTTTGTTTCAGATCCTCCACATAGTTCCTTATAATCCAAGACTAGGTAACACTACTAACCAAACAGAAACAGCCGAAATTAAATGGATTCTTAGGCTGGGTACAAATCATGGGCATGGTCTAAATGAAGCTGTTCCACTTAAACCCATCTTACACGCTAGACCACTTAGGTAATATTTAATATGTTCTCTTACTAAGCTGTATTCTTATAATCTGTTGGTATAATGAACCTTGATTTTTATTAAATTTTTTTATTAATTGATGTATTTTTAAAATTTAATTGCAATGAGAAGTTAATTGATTAATTATGTAATCACGATATACTATTTAAACATGGTGCTTTTACTATTGATTTATGTCTGAGGAAGCAGACAGGCAGTCCGTGAAAGTGCTTACGTTGTCCTTGTGTCTGAATATTAAATTTCGCTTTGTATCGTGGATGTGGATTTTATTTACTTACTGAGATTTCAGCTACGTGTTTTACTACTTGATATTGCTGACTGTTTGCACAAGGTTTTTGGCTTCTTTCATATTCATTGGGTTTCATTGGTTTATATATATATATATATATATATATATATATATATATATATATATATATATATATATATGTATATATATATATATGTATATATATATAAATTTGTTTATATATATATATATATATATATATATATCTGTTTACATATATATATATATATATCTCTATCTATATATATATATATATATATATATCTATATAGATATATATACACATATATACATACATATACATCCATATGTATAAATATATTTCCTGTACTGTTGAATGACTGTGCTGGATGATATGTTTGTGAAAACATCAGGGTTATGTATATTTGCCATGGCTCAGTGGTAAATCACTTTGGTTATGGTGTGCTTGGTCCTGGGTTTGAGAGTTGCAAAGGCTTATTATTTTGTTGCTGGGCAGGACAAGGGCTGTTGGATACAGAGTGATTATGGCACTTTTAAGTAGTTGTAAGCGGGTTTGCATGGGTTTGTGTGATGGTAAGCAATGCTAACTTCCCGTTAAATATGTTTACAGTCCGTTATCCTGTGTAGGTATTGCTTATCCCCACGCAAACAGGATTAAACCCGCTTACTGCTGCTTAAAAGTGCTTACTCCCACTTACCCCGTGCTAATTTCTTTAAAAGAAAAGAAAAAGGGTTGCTAGGAAAGTGGTAAAAAAAGGTGCACAAAAAGGGAAAGACAGTAGGGAAAATAGCTAGGGATGTGCAGGACAGGTGTAGGGAAGGTCCATAGCTGCCCATTTCTTCTACAGCAACAGCTGTGCATATACATTGATTTAGAGGTAGATTTTGACACTCATACCCCTGAGAGAGGGGTGAGGACAACAATAATATGTTGTGAAACCAGTCAGACCAGATTACATGTGTCAAGTGGACATGTGTGCAAAATGGACAGCTATGTATGGGGCAGGATTTTTTTTTTTTGGGAACAGATTGCCCTATTTTTTTTTTTTTTTAAGGTGAGAGTGGGATGTTGGGGAGGAATAGTAAGTATATTTGGGGGGTAGGTTGGGTAGAATGACAGACAAGACAGGCAAGACAGCATACAGGGGTAGTATATGACACATGTGGGGGGTAAACACCTTGGATGGGGAGGGGTGTTTGGAAGTAGGAAACCCATGAGCCCCCAAATGGAAACAGTGGGACTGAGGTCCCCACCCATGGGCAGTCACCACTGCACCTTTTATGCTGGGGCTGAGTAGGAAGGGCAGGCTGACCCTCTAGATGCACCATGCGGCATTCAAGCTGGTGTAGCAGATCTCCAAACTCCCTGCAGAGCTTGCTATGTACCAGACCTGACAACTGGTGACAGTATACTGTCTGCGCCCACACCCGGGGGGGTGAGCCCCATCCCCTGAGGTGGTTCCACCTAAAGGTGGTGCAGGACCAGCAGACGAGGAGGTCCCAGGGTAGGCTCCAGACATTCTGGTGCCCGGTGCCATGGACAGATGAGGTGGGAGAGGTGGGCCCACTGGGACCGGCCTTCTCAAACATGCTATGGTGTTTCAATTTTAAAACATATGTGTGTTAGCAATACTTAACACATTCCAGGATTAGGTATAACAGCATGCATACATATTCCCATTAACCCAAAACACCAGATATGTAACAGTTGCATAGTAAGCAGAACACATGCATATATGGAACCACAGTGGCCATTACAACAGCATGCAGGTACATTGATGGCAGCATGCCACCAATGGTTTCAATATGGCACGTGCATAGAAATAAATTTCAATATTTATCAAACAATAGGACATGTCCTAACAGTAGATTTAATTGTACACATACTGACTGAGTTGTGTATTTAGGTTATTGTTGCAGATATAGAAGTTCATAGATTAGTACTAAGCTAACTGCCCTTGTGAGCCATTTTAAGCCTAGCCAATTATCCTTTGCGAGACTCAAACCCTGCACCTTGTGTTTGTAAGGCAAGCACCTTAACTATTAGGCCACCTTCCCAACCCCTAAATGGTGGGGGGAGAGAAAGATGTCAATTAACAACTTGTATATCCCTGTAGTTCTCATTACTTTCTTAGTCAGTGCTGTGATCTGTACCATACATGTATTATTACACTACCCTATGGCCTTAGTTTGCACAGTGGTATGGTTGTAGACAACTATATACATGAACTGTGTTTTACCTGCAGTATACACCTCTTACCTGGTATACCTGTGGTGGTATTGTTTAACACTACCTGACTGTTTCTTCGCATATTCACAGATTCCAGGTTGATGTTATGCACATACCACTCCATTTCTTATTGCATACACTCTGGGCAAGTCTTGACAACATGCAGGTGAAATTGGGACATATTTTGACTATTGACCTCATATACCTTTGGTGAGTTGCTACAATGACAAGTTTGTTTTCATATATATTTTCCGAATATTTACAGGTCTGATAGTCAGTTATATGACATTAAATGCTGCCTAAATGTCAGAGATCATCATACTGATATGGCATTGGGACAGGGCAACAGGCAGCAGATATGGGCCAATTATCTGGACATTCTAGACAAATCTGTACAGTTGAGGTGTATGATTCTGCATACAGCTTACTACCACTCACAGGATTCGAACCATGGCTGTGTCTGCTAAAAAGTAAAACAGTGTACATCACCGTTGAGTGTGCTATATGGATATTGCTGTGCATCTCTTCTCTGATTTCTGTCTGTAAGTCCCCCATGGTTTTACAATCTGACCTTGTAATTACTGCACTCTTATACAGGGTTTCCTAGACAGTTCTATTATGTAGCACTGTGTGGATGACATTAATGAGTAATACCTTATTATTCAGAGCAACTGCAACACTCACAATGCCATACAATACCAGACTAAACAGTACCAGTGCAGGATTTCAATCATTTTATTTCTAGGCACAGTTTTCGTATCTGACAGACCCGTGTGGGGAAGGTTTGTTAACACTACCTGAATGTTGCCACACATATTACCAGATTCCACATTATTATTATGCGCATACGTCTCACTCTACTGCACACACTCTGGTCAGAGCTTCACAACATAGGGGTGGAGATGGGACATACTTTGCTTATTACTCTTATAGCAATTTGGTGTGTTGCTAGAGTGACAGGTTTGTTCTTATAGATATATTTCTAACAGTTATGATGTCTGACAATCAGTTGTATGTCATTATTTGCTACCTAAACTTCTGGGATCATCCCACTGATTTGCTAGGGGGACAGAGTGACAGGCAGGGGAATTACATTAATTATCTGGACTTTCTGACAATATCTCTAAAGTTGTGAGGTATGATTCTGCATACAGCTTACTACCACTCCCAGGATTCGAGCCATGGCTGTGTGTGCTAAAAATACAACACTTCACGTCTCATTTGAGTGTGCTATTTGGATTATGTTGTCTATCTTTTCACTGTTTTCTGTCTAAGTCTCTCTCAGTTGTACAATATGACCTTGTGATTACAACAGTCATATACAGACATTCCTACACATTTTATTTATGTAGCACAGTGTGGGTAACAGTGCTTAATACAACAGTACTGTTAAGAGAATGCAGCACTATATTACCATATGATACCAGAGTAAACACAAGCACTCCAGGAGTTAGACTTTTATTGCCAGGCTGTTACCCTTTTATTTATATACAACCTATATGAGACTCTTCCTGCCATATTGTCTGGTTTATTCAGTATATGCCATACACAATACATGTTTTATACCGGCAATTAACTTTCTACTACTTTTAGATTTATTTCTTATGACAGTACATGCAAGATTATTACTAACCTGCCTCACGATGCAGCCTCTGCAGCCTACAGGCATGTGCTTCCTGATTCACAGCCTGCTCTGCTTCCACTGTCAAAGACATAAGAGGAATATTTAGCCATACCTATCCATAATATACATGAGCTGGCAATTATTAAACAGATAGAAAGATGAGTATTTACACACAGCTGGGACATCACCCAACTGGCTAGCTTCTTGGATCCACTGAGCCAAGAGCTCCCTCTTCCTCTGTTTCAGGTCGGCATAGTGATGCCTGACCTGCTCACCAGTTTGAAGGATGCCAGTGGCACTGGTGAGGTCATGGTTTGCTTTATATTGGGAACCCTGGTACTGGCCCTGCAACAGTTTCTGTTCATGGTCTTTAACGAGGAGTCCTGCCATGACTTTGGACTCCTGGATGCCCTAGCACTGCGGTCAGAAGGGTGATCCTTCTCCCACATCATAGTGCTTACAGGAGGAAGCTGCAACCAGTTATGAGATGTATTCCTACCTGTGGGGTTTAAATAGGGCCGATCTCCTACACTTTGCCATGATTGGATGGTTTTGAAAATGCTAAGCTATGGGCAAACCTGCTCACCTAAGGCTGGCATTGCTTAAAGGGGTATACCAATGGGCAGATTAATTTAGCTGGGTTACACATTGCTTACACCTAGTAAGCAGGGCTATGCAATGCTTAGCATTGCTTATTTTTATATTTGCACACTATTTGCTGCTTCACATTGATTTATCATTCATTACATGTTATATATTTGTTTAGTATCACTGATTCATGTGTATGTACACTGTATGGGGTCCTTGTGTTTATTGAGGGATTTCACCACTTTATTACAATGACACCTCACATCTAGACTTAATGAGTACTCCAGTTCACATATATATGTTATGTAGTAAGTTATAGATTCCTTTCACATGTAAATTGTGATTTTGCTGTAGTGAGGATCTGTTTGGGTATACCTCACTTTTAAGTGAAGCTGTGATGGCTTACTGGTCAACTGCTGTTGACTATCATGTACAGGGTCCTGGGTTCAAGACCTGTAAATCCTGTTTATTTTGTTGCTGGGCAGAACAGGGGCTGCTGGATACAGAGTAATTAAGGCACTTTTAAGCAGTTGTAAGCGGGTTTGCATGGGTTTGTGCGATGGTAAGTAATGCTAACTTCGGTTAAATATGCTTACAGAGAGTTAGCTTCAAAATTGTTTAACCTGTGTGCGCACTGCTTACACTCATGCAAACAGGCTTAAACCCGCTTACTACTGCTTAATAGTGCTTACTCCCACTTACCCCCGCACTAATTTAGAATGAAATAAAACATAGGTCTTGGAAAAGTGGTAGATATGGACAGTCTATGGATTTGACATTCATTACTCTCATCAGTCTGTCGCATATCGTCTACTCCGAGGTGATCTCTGCTTAACATACAAGGCCATGTCAAACCCAGAGCTGTTGGACATGCTACACTTAAAGAAATCCCAATCCCTCAGAGCCACATGCTCCAGGGATCTAAACCTTGTCATCACAATAAACAAAACATGCTAGAGGGATAGGTTCCTGTCCCAGAGACTCCCCAGACCCTGGAATAGACTGCCCATACATGTCAAGCAGAGTGCCTCTTTGGCCCTCTTCAAAAGGAACTTTGATGATTGGATGGGAGAAAGGAAATTCACCCCGGGGATCACGTCAGTCGCCCTGCTAGTCAGGGGTCCAGGAAAGTAAATAGTGTGGGGAGAAATAGCCAGGGAATTGTTATGGCTAGGCTTGTATAGGCCCTAAGGCTGATAGCCTAGTACCAACCTATGAACCTATATACCAACCTATGAACCTATATTACACATTATACCTTCATTTTGTATCCCTGATTCATGTGTACATATACTGTATAGGGCACTTGTGTTTATCTGTGGATTTTACCACATTATTACAAAGACACCTACCATCTGCACTTAATGCAGTACTCCATTTCACAAATGTATGCTATTTAGTAGGTTATACAGCAAAAAATGTTCATAAAGTGATTTCACATGGAAAATGGAATTTACTACAGTGAGAATCAAACTGGGAGTGACTGCTCACAAAGCAAATGATCTGTCCACTACACTATTGTAGTTCTGCTTCAATGTAATGTATCTTGCTCTTTATCTTATTGTGCTATTTAAGCTACAGTATGGGTAGCTAAGTAATGGGCAAACCCGCGCACCTACGGTTAAATTTAATCTGTTTGAAAAAAATTCTATACTGTTATTTTCTCCAGGAAGGGACAGGTTTCACTTATTGCTGTGGATTTCTACATGCATCTGCACATTTGGCAGACATCCTAGCAATCCCCCATACCTCTCAACCTCTTCAGGCAAGCTATCTGGACAATGCTTGCCAAACTGTGGTACAACTATGGGCATATTTTAATTATTGCTCTTATAAACTTGGGAAAGTTAAAGGTTATTGTCAACATTAGATTGAATAATCGGGGTGGGGATGTCAGGTTGCAGACTGCTTTGGATGAAACCAATGGATATAGACCCTACCTATACACACACCTACCCCCAGGTTTAAATGATGTTGTTCCTTCAAAGCCCACTTTCTTTGAGAGAGCGTGTTTTTCATTTTTTTACAATGTTTAAATGGAATATAATGATGAGGTGAAGCTCCTCTTGCAATTAATTAGGTGACTTCTGGAATTGAGAAGTAGTAAGCTAACCAACAAACATGTAATAATTTCAAGACTATGCTGAGAGCTGCTGAATAAGCTGAATAAAATTAAGAGGGATCATGAGGGGGGAATCAAAGAAAGGAAATATCTTCGTTTGACCCACCCAAATCCGCTGACATCAGGAGAGGGATTAGAGAGCACAAGATGACGTTGAGAGAGACACACGCAACAGAACACACCTGGCCATTCAGGGACTTCAGAGAGCGAGCAGGGTTTGCCATGGGCAGCAAAGCACCACAAGGGGCGGCTCACGCCTGCAATACTCCGCGCTCACGGCCGATGCAATACCATTTTGATACTGTTGATTTGTTTTTTTGCCCCTCGCTCCTGTTCACACCAGACAGAGGGTGACACTGACACACGAGACTGTTTCCATCCCGGCTGTCCCCAGACAGGGACCAACAGTGTGCATTTCGCGCAGAAACCTGCAGGGCAGGGCTGAAGGGCTGAACATCATCACTTCAGGGCTGAAAGAGCGATACACTGACTGTCGCACAGAGAAAACAAGAGAGAGGTTATCGTGAACTGGAGCAACGGCCCAAGGATTCGAAAGGGTTTAAGGTTTTTTGGTCCTTTACAAGAGAATGACGTCGAGGAGAGGAATCGCGGCGACAGGGACGAGAGGAAGAGGAGGCCAAAGGTTCAATGACTCCTCTGGTTTGGTCAATTCTAATTTATAATCTATCTTCACACTGTCTAACTACTGTTCCGAATCTGAATTCTAACTGTTCGTACTACTTTTAGATGCCTAGCAATCCTTGCATGCACACAATGAAGTAGATATTGAAATCATGTATTGGTGAAACCTGTTATTGCTGAAGTCATATCTAATTGTGATGTACCAGGGGAGCCATTGTTTTAATGGACACTGTATGGTATAATGATAAAAATAAATTTGTTACAAGATGATAGGGCATATGTAGAGATTAATCCTGTGTATCTCTTAAACACAACACATAGTCGACAAATATGAAGTTAACCACTCTGAAGAACAACTTAATATCATAAATGGGAAATGATGAACATTCTGGGAAATGCCACTTGGAAGGGATTACATTTGATGTATGTTAGATTTGTAGATGATATTTTTTTCTTCTTGGGATGGAGAAACATGTATGTTTAATAGTTTTCTGTCATATCTACACACTACCACTACCTTCCTAAGTTTAGTAGAACACACTTTATCTCTATCCATAGATTTCTAGATGTAAAAAAGGTCACACAACACCAGACAGGTTTTCATCCAGCCTATATAAGAAGGACTGCTGTCCCTTGGGAAAGTTGCTAGAGTAACAGGATTTGTTTTAATATATGTTTTCTGATGTATTGTGGTATCTGAGACTCAAATGTAGGCCATTATTTCACGCCTTCATTCCTGACATCATCCTGTGATTTCCTTGTACAAGTGGGGTACAGGCCAACTGTATGGACAACAAATCTGGACATTTTGTGATGATTTGTATAGTTGGGAAGTATGAAACCTCCTGTGAGCATTCTCGCTCATTGTAATTGCTGAACGGCACTTCATGAGTGCAGGGGCATGTGTATTGTGAGAGCTCTGCTCTCAGACACCCCCCCCCCTGCACTCATCCATGCTCCGTGTCCGTTTAGCAGCAGATGCAGCACGCCTTCATTACTATGCATGGTGAGCTGCCATGCTGCCCTTAAATGGTCATTTCCCCTGCAGGAATAACCTATTCCTGTACGGGAGATTAGTGAATCCCAGGGACTATGTATTACATATACCTTGCACTGCATTAATCAAAGTCTGACATAAAATTAGCATGCCTAAATGTCATAACACTACACATCTAAACCTGAAGATTTTAAATGTTAAACTATTTCTTGAGACATAAAAGTGGAAGATAGTACCACATACCTTTCTGCTTTTGCTGCTGCTCAAACCTGTGCATAAGCTGTATGTACAAGGCTTGTTTCCTGGTTCAATCTTTAGCAGCTGCAACTGAAAAAGATGATGCATTTTGGCAACAGAAAGATTGCTTAAGTTCAGTATATAATGATGCTATGTACAATAAAAGAAGAGTGAGCAAAATAATTATAATTAATTGTTAGCAAGTATTGCCATATAATACAATATCACATTTTGCACATTCTGTTATTGATGTTTCACTCACACTACTGTGTGAGGATTACTGCAGACAAACAGGAGAAAGCTACATTCAGATCTACAATTATCACCTATATCCACACTACAAATCAGAATCCTACCTGCCTAGCTAATCTGTCTTCATTGTGATTGCATGAATTCATGAAAGTGAAATGACTTACATCTATGAATATGCAGGGAAACTGTACACACCAACAGGTGTGCCACTGTAAGATGACATTGTATAAGTGTATTGTATAAGATATACCTAGCCATTGTGGGCAAAGACCTACAGATTTATAGTTATTTTATGCTGAACCTATTGTAGTGCTACATCCTAATCAATAAAATTGTGTACACATGAATATGATGAATGATATCTCAACACTGCAATCTTCCTGTATGTACATATGCATGAATACAATTTAAAACATATGTATGTCTACACAGACATAGATAGATAGATAGATAGATAGATAGATAGATAGATAGATAGATAGATAGATAGATAGATTGATAGATAGATCAATCGATATGTGCATGTGTACACGTGTTTGCCATTTTGTATGGACATGTGCATAGATTAGCCAAACATGAAGCTGTGTGTGTGTATACTGTATGACAACTAAAATAAAATTACAAGTGTTGCCATGTGCACTACATAAGCTGCTATACCCATTTAAAATTACATTGTACATAATGTATCCAAAATGTGTTGTGCGATGTGAACTGGTGACATCCATAACTTAAATTAAATTACAAAAGCAGTGTTATATTTAACACATTTCATGCAAGTCAAAAATGCCTGTGTAATAATATTCAGTCTGGCCAATGGCATACACAACATCTGTGGTAGGATTCGAATAACAAAATTATGCAATAGTGACTATATGTCATCATATTGCTTATAGCAACACACTCAGCTATAACATTTCAGGTATCCAGCTGTCATAGTTTGCAAGAAAACATTAATCTGCATTTTAAACAAATAATTAGCCATTAATAGGTTCATAGTTAGGTACTAGGCTAGCTGGTCTTGGGCCATTTTAAGCCTAGTCAGTTTCCTTCTATGTGCTCAAGCTAACCTATCCCATTTGGTTATAGATTGGCTTACCCAACCCATGGTTTGTAATTATATATTATATCTAATGAGAATAACTGAGATCATACCACAGATAATTTGAGGGGACACATACTTCTTGTTCTGTATCATTTTTTAACAGCTTTATTAAATTATCACTTAAGGCATTGGCAAATATACATTAACAGAAAAAAAACAAACTATTTCACAATTTTTCCATGTAACTACAACACACTTTTGTGCTGTAACGGAGACCTGGTTTAAAGCAGCAGAAAGCACCCCTGTGCCACTATGCTATAACTCATTCCACACCTTTTGGCCCCAGAACATGGACCAAAGCTCCAAAGGTGGTGGTGTCTCCATATTCAAAGATATGCACACCTCCAGACTAGTAGCCCAGCATAATGCATTTGAGATACTTCAGGTCCAACTATGTTTTATTTATTTATTTATTTTATTTTATTTTGTTTACATTTGTTGACCGGAAGAGTCCAACTGGATTGCAAGAAGGGATAAATTCCTGTCCCAGAGACTTCCCATACTCTGGAACAGACTACCTATCTATGTCAAACAGAGCTCTTCATTAGCACTCTTCAGAAAAATCTTGATGATTGGATGGGAAATGGGAAATTCACCCCGGGATCACTTCTGTAGCTCTGCTCGACAGGGGCACAGGAAAATCATTTTTCTTGGGTGGCAAAAGCCAGGGTACATTTTTTGACTAGGCTTGTATGGGCCCTAGGGCCGATAGCCTAGTACCTACCTATGAACCTATGAACAAGTCCATTTTCAGTGGAGACCCAGGGAGAAAAGCTCCAAGAGAACAATTTTTTTTACAAAACATAGTTTTAAGGACAGACTTTTGACATACAATTTCCATAGAAGAGACTTTGACATACATATTAACTAACAGATGCGATACATTCATTTTCTACAATATAATATTAAATGTTAGAAGATATTCCTAAGTTTAGGATTCCTGTGATAGATTTACTATCAGAGTAAAAGCAGAGAGATGTAGCACTAACATTGGGTAAGACAGCTATTCAGGTCGTAGACTGCTATAGGTCCCCAACCATGTCCCAAGACTCTCAATCCATGTTCCTAAGCACCCTGGAAACTATTAGGGTCCAACCCAACACTCTCATACTAGGTGACTTCAACCACACCTCCATCAACTGGGAAAACTACTCTTGCACCAATACACCGGCCCAACGCTTTCTAGAATTCATCAATTTCAGTGCCTGGACCAGCTTATTCTTGCCCCCACTAGAGGAAGCAACATCCTTGACCTGGTTATTACTAACATGGGCAAACATTGCTCTATACCAGCAGTGAATTCCTCCCTGGTTAGATCTGACTACAAACTAATCACCATGGAAATCCACATCTCAACCACACCCCCTGCAAAGGTAACCATCATGAAAAACTTCTCCAAAGCTGACTTTGGGCTCCTAAAAACAGAGGTGGCTAACTTTACAGCACCCATGTCAATGGAAAATAGATGCATGACTGCCGAATCATACATCAATGCACTATCTGAACACATACATAAATGCATAGAACTAGCCATACCCAACAGAACCAAGACGATCTCTTCCAAAAAAAGGAAACAAATCTGGTGGTACCCTGCTATTAATAAACTCTACAACAGAAGGAAGAAACTGTTGCAGAAAAAGGTGAAGTCCCAAGACTGGAAAAACTCCCTTATTAGCCTCAGCAAAAAGTTGAGATCCCTCATCAAAACCTCTAAAGCCAACTATGAAGGCAGAATTGTGGCAGACACAAAAACAACTACAAAGCCTTCTATAGTTATATCAGAAATCTTCATAGCAATACCTAGGTTTGCTCTGAGTTACTGCACCTATACTGAGCCAACAGATATTGCCAACATACTGGCCGACAGATTCAGTGCCAACTTTATCCCCCTTAAAGGACCAATCACAATACTGGAGGAATGCCAGGCACCCAGCATTACTGCAGCACAGGTTAAAGCTGCATTGTCCAAGGCCAAGAATACAGCTTCTATGGGACCCGACAATATCCCTGGATGTGTTCTACATGAACTACAAACTGAACTGGTACCACATCTGTGTACTTTGTTCCATCACAGCCTCACCTCAGGCTTTGTCCATACCAAATGGTACACTGCTATGGTCATCCTTCTCTATTAAGGGGGGGTGACTACAGACCCTGGAAATTATCGCCCCATTACCCTGAAGAGTCTGATATGTAAGGCTATGGAGCCCATCATCATGGACCTAATTAACAAGGCTATAGAGAATCTCCAAACTCTAGATCCCAAGCAATTTGGTTTTGTGAAAGGTAGATCATGCCTGCTCAACCTGGTTGACTTCTTTGAGTCAATCACCAGAGCTGTGGATGAGGGCAAGGCAGTTCATACAGCCTACCTTGATCTGGCCAAGGTCTTTGATACCATTCCTCACTCAGGAATTATTGATAAACTCACCAAACTAGGCATCAACCCCATATCACTAAGTGGGTTGCAAACTGGCTCACAGATAGAACCCACAGTGTGAAAGTACTGGACTCCAAGTCAGACTGCTGACCAGTCATGAGTGGAGTCCCATAGGGATCGGTCCTGGTCCCTCTCCTGTTTGGCATCTATGTCTCAGAAGTCCAGGCCAACACAGAGATACTCTGGCTGACCAAGTTCACAGATGACTGCAAGCTGGGAGCCATTGTTAACTCCCCAAGTGATGTAGACACCGTACAGAAAGGCCTCACTGAGACCAATGACTGATGTCAAAACCATAGCCTTAAGCTTAATGCCAAAAAATGCATTATCATCCCCTTTGGGAAAAACTCAGTTCCCACTAATTACCACATTGATGAGAGTTCACTGAACACTGAAGGCATTAAAAGAGATCTTGGGACACAGGTTGATAGCAACCTCTCCTTTGACCACCACATTGCCACTGTGGTCAGAAAGTCTTTCTATGTGGCACATCTCATTACCAAGGGTTTTGCATCTTGGAAGAAAAAGGTCATCATCTCTTTCTACTCTTCCCTCATTAGGCCAGTCATCAGTTATAATGCCCCATTTGGCATGTACCTCACTAGACACATACAACAGCTGGAAAGACCACAAATGTACCTCACAAAGAGGATCCTAGGCCTTAAACACATGTAAATGGATCAACTCAAAATATTACAGCTATTCTCTGTCTCATATCATCTCCTAAGAGGCGATCTCTGCATGACTTACAAAGCCATGTCTGACCCAGCTCTGTTAGAAATGCTACATCTAAAGAAATCCCAATCCCTCCACACCACACGCTCCAGAGACCTCAAACTCACTACCACAATCCACAGAACATGCTGGAGGGACAGGTTCATAACCCAGACACTGCCCATGCTCTGGAATAGACTTCCCATACATGTCAAGCAGAGCACCTCACTGGTCCTCTTCAAGAGAAATCTTGATGAGTGGATGGGAAATAGAAAGTTCACCCAGGGATCACTCCATTGGCTTTACTTGATAGAGGCACTGGGAACTAACGCTGAGCAGCATGATGCCAGGGCACTTCTATGGGCTAGCTTGTAAAGGCTCCAGGCCTAGTACACACCTATGAGCATCACATATATTTTCCTTGATACATCATCAGTCCAACATTACAAAAAACAATGCTGAATTCCTGCTTTCTCTTAAACCTCTCTCCTCCTCCTGAACACCACCATGTATGCATTACTCCTGCAATTTCCATCCATGTCTATGTAACTTGCTCCTTCCCTTTTCTAAAGAACTCTCTTACAGTTCTTTTATCTACCTTATAATATCCAGTGCCTCAAATACAGTTGTTGTAGGCCTTGATTTCCATTTTCTAGTAATTTTCTCTTTGGCAGCCAACAGAATTAAATCAAACAATGACTTACTAGGTTACTCAGATTCTGTATCCCAGCTCAAAAAATAATTTGTTCACCCAATATTTCTGATAGTGTACTTTGTAGGGATTTTTTTTAAACTCTGCCAACTCATTAAACTCCCAAAACATATGTTCCCAGTTACATTTTTCTTCTCCATCACAACCCCAACATTTGCGATCCACATGAGGAAAAAAACCTTCAAGTATGCTTGGAGTATAAAAATACATATGCAAACACTTCCTAAACCTTTTGGATGTGGTTGCAAACTTAAGTCCCATACATATGTATTCCCATTGTTTTCCTGTAAAACATCTACTGCTCTGTCAGGGAAAGATTTGAACACCTCTCATTCCTATATACTCTTCTACATAGATGTCTGATGATTTTCTACTATTTTGATAACCCCAAACATTCCCAGAGGTAGTTGTCTCTAAATGCTCTATATACCCGAATAAGATCTCCTATTAAATATTTATATGAGCCACTGTACAAATTCAGATATTTAATTCTTTCACAATAACTTAAATTTTCACATCTATGGGTGCCCTAGGTATATTTTTCACTGTACTCTTTACAATTTACTCATGCTTGTTTTCTTATAAAGTTTCCATATTGTTATTCCATTCTCAAGTTCGGGTCTAATGGAACAAATCACCAATTACTTCATTGTTTCTATTTTCCTAGGTAATATGGCTGTCATGCATGCATTCTCACCATCTTAGGACCAAGTCAGGCATGCAGGAGTACTAGTCCACCAGGGAATATCATCTAATTATAACACTTGCAACTGTATAACTCATCCTCCCCACTGAAATTTGTGATGGTTTGCTCAGAGCCTTACTGTTTATGAGTGTGGACCTTGGCCTCCCACCATTAGTGCCTCAACAATATAGAACAGGTAAACTTCCAAGATGACCACACTGATCAAAAGCATAACTTCAGCTCTCCCAGTGTGAAAACAGAAATAGAGAAAAAGGAGTGCAATTTAAAATGTTTTTTTTTTTTTTTTTGGTAAATTTCAGTTACTGGCTAGTAAATACATTGCATGGTTGCCAGCAAAGAAGAAATTTGGAAAACCTGAAAGAAACTCAACTAGAAAAGGCAAAGAGAAAACTGTCTAGAAGAATTTTGCAGCTGTTCAGTAAAAAGCAGTTCAAGCTTCAGCCTTATTTGAAGAGATGGCTTCTAATAATTTAGAGGAAAAATAAATCAAATGTACTCAGAGGTGATTAAAACAAATGAAACCGTGAATAAATATATCTATTCATACAACAAAAGGCTGGAAAAAAATAGAAGAAGCTTTAACTGGCCATTCAGATGAACTGATAATATTGCAAAAAATCAGAGGATGACATGAAGAAAAAGCTGTCTAAATACAAAGTTTCTCCAGAAGAACTGTTTAAAAAAATAGTAGTTAGAAGACAGAGCGTGCAGACAAAACCTAAGATTTTCTGCTGTACCAGAGAAGCTGTAACAGACTGTATTAATTTTATGAAAGCACAAATAAGCAACAGGACTGAAGTTCCACAGCAGAATTTGTTAACTGAAAGGGTACATCATGTGTGTGCTCCAAACCTGGACATGAAAAAGCAGTCAAGACCTACATTAGTAAAGATGCAATTATGCCAGCAGAAAAAGTTAATACTGACAAAATTGCAACACGTGGGCAAAGTATTAAATATTGGAGAAAGTAGAGTGTTTGTAGAAAATTATTATTTACCATACACCAGGCAGAAGAAAATAATTTATCCCAGCAGTCAGGGAATGTTCAAAGGCAGGTGCAAGATTCAAGCTGCTCTATCCAGTTGTCTTCAGAGTGTTTTTTTTTCTTGGAGGATCAAAGTCATGTTTTGAAGCAGAACATGCTAAGGAGGAAATAAAAAAAATATCCAACAAAAAGTGAGTCAGCAAGCAGAAGGGAACTCTGCTTCACATTCTTCTGATGGTACGGTTCATAGAGACACTTCCCCAGTAAAACCTTTTCCAATGGAAAATGCTTAAAAGACAGAAAAAAAGCACAGGAGTTGACTGAAAGAATCAGCAGTACCCTGGACTTGAACCAAAGTGTAGTGCTGAAAGACAGACATGAACAGGAAGACCAGTAACTCTGAAATGAATGAATAAATGGAGGACTATGTTATTGTTGGTCTTTCGGCTTTTCCCAGTTAGGGGTCGCCACAGCGGAACTCTGATCTGCTAATGATTGGCAGTAGATTTTCACAAACGCCGAGGTGCCAGCTCGACATTCAACCTTCAACAAAGGTATGCCCATTTACGCATGTCTTTTGAACGCCCACCCAACCGCAGGGAGGACATGCAGACTCCACACAGAAGGCACTCCCTGCACTCTAGCCGAGAATTGAATGAGAGAACCTCTTGCTGTAAGGCAACAACGCTACCACTGCACCACCATGGATAGTAAATGGAGGACTATAAAGTATCTTAATCACATTTGTGAAATATGGTTTTGCAAGAAAAAGTGACTGAAAAATACTGGACTTGTGTTGACTTTTTTAAACCTGTGATTCGACTTTAATTTACCCTACTTTATATAATTATTGTTTAGAAGGAAACGAAAAGGGGGAAAACTGCCTATAAGTAAAACAATTTTCGTTCTTATTAGTATTTGTATAAAACATTTCACGATATAAACTGCATTTTATATACAGTAAAACAGTTTTGCATAGTGTATAGTCAGGTGTATTTTAAATGTGGCAGGGGGGTCTTTTCAGTAACTGTTGTATGTGTTAAAGATATTAAAGTAAACAAGTACTTTTTTAGTTTAAAAAATATAGGTTTTACAGTATAACAAGAGGAAAAAAGGCTGGACAAAACCAAATTTAATATTCATATGCTGTGATCTTGGGCTGCTGGGGTGGGGTTGGGATGTAAAAGTGCGCTGATTATATTATGGGTAGAATTAGGATATTTTCTAGTTTTATTTTATAAAAGGAATTAGTGCACTACCTTGGGATTCAAACCTCCACGTGTAAAGTAGGTATCAGGGCAGTCAATGCCTCTACATGCAGTGCTAATTCTACAGCCTTAAGACAGTATAAGGATTACAGATCCACACTTCTTGTACTTATGTTGTGTTTACAAGACTCAGACATATTTCAGCCACAATGACCTGTATTAGTATTACATTCATTAAACCAATAAATGCAGCCATGGATTACCAACGACTCTTGTGAATTTTCAACTTTACAGTTTACTAATGTATGTATTATTCAGCATTCACTCATACAGAAGTATACTATATGATATTTTTAGAAGTTCTGCAAATAATAGAGAATTGCATAGTCATCTGCAGCCTAAGCACTACAGACGTCAATGCATCATAGCCATACTAGATGTGTTAAAATCCCTGCTGCATAAGTTATCAAACAGATATTGATCTTTCATGTGTGATGTGCAATATTAAATAAATTACTGCCAATCCTCTTCTTTTTCTTTCAGCTGTTCGAGTTAGGAGTCGCTGCAGCAGATCATCTGTTTCCACTTCTTCCTGTCCTCTGCATCTTGCTGTGTCACACCAACCACCTGCATGTCCTCTCTCACCACATTCATAAACCTTATCTTAAGCCTTCCTCTTTTCCTCTTACCTGGCAGCTCTATCTTTAGCATCCTTCTCCCAATACACCCAGCATCTCTCCTCAGCACATGTCCAAACCAATGCAATCTCACCTCTCTGGCTTTGTCTCCTGACTGCCCAGCCTGAGCTGACCCTCTAATATACTCATGTCTAATCCTGTCCATCCTTGTCACACCCAATGCAAATCTTAATATCTTTAACTCTGCCACCTCCAGCTCTGACTCCTGTCTTTTCGTCAGTGCCACTGTCTACAACTTATATAACATAGCTGGTCTCACTACCACCTTGTAGACCTTCCCTTTCACTCTTACTGATACCCATCTGTCAGAAATCACTTCTGACACTCTTCTCCACCCTGCCAGCACTCTCTTCTTTGCCTCTCTTCCACACTCATCATTACTCTGAATTCTTGATCCCAAGTATTTAAACTCATCTACCTTTACCAACTCTACTCCCTGCATCCTCACCATCCCTCTGTCCTCACCCATTTTGACACACATATACACTTTCTTAGTCCTGCTGACCTTCATTCCTCTCCTCTCTGGAGCATATCTCGACCTCTCCAGAGTCTACTCAACTTGTTCCCTACTCTCACTACAAATCACAACGTCATCCACAAACATCATAGTCCACAGGGACACCTGTCTGATCTTGTATGTCAACCTGTCATCACCATTGCAAATAAGAAAGGGCTGAGAGGTGATCCTAGATGCAATCCCACCTCCACCTTGAATGCCTCCATCACTCCTATCACAGACCTCAGCACTGTCACACTGCTCTGACATGAAACCATACTACTGCTCACCAATCATCACCTCCCTTCTTAACCTAGCTTCCACTACTCTTTCCCATAATTTCCTGCTGTGGCTGATCAATTTTACCCCCTCCGTAGTTACTACAGCTCTGCACATCACCCTTATTCTTAAAAATTGGTGCCAATACACATCTTCTCCACTCCTCAGCCATCCTCTCACTTTCTAATATTTAGTTAAACAATCTGGTTAAAAACTCCACTGCTATCTCTCCTAAACACCTCCATGCTTCCACAGGTATGACATCTGGACCAACAACCTTTCCATTCTTCATCCTCTTCATAGCTGTCCTTACTTCCTCCTTGTACTTCCTGATTCACTATCTCCACATCATCCAACCTACTCTCTCTCTCTCTCTCTCTCTCTCTCTCTCATTCTCTTCATTCATCAGCCCCTTAAAGTACTCTTTCCATCTGCTCAACCCACTCTCCTCACTTGTGAGTACATTTCTCTCAATTTCTTTTTTTCACCCTAACCTGCAGCACATCTTTCCTAGCTTAGTCCCTCTGTCTAGCAAATCTGTGCAGGTCTTTTTCTCCCTCCTTAGTCTACAAGCTTTCATACAACTCACCATACACCTTATCCTTAGCCTTTTCCACCTCTCTCTTCACCAAATACTTCATCTCCTTGTACTCCTGTCTACTTTCTTCATCTCTCTGACAATCCCACTTCTTCTTTGCCAACATCTTCCTCTGTATACTCTCCTGAACTTCCTCATTCCACCACCAGGTCTCCTGGTCCTCCTTTCTCTATCCAGATATCACAACAAGCACCTTTCCAGCTGTCTCCCTTACTACCTCTGCTGTGGCTGCCCAGCTATCTGATAACTCTTCACTGCCACCCAGTGCCTGTTTTAACTCTTTCCTGAACTCCACCTTACAGTTATTCTTTTTCAACGTCCACCATTTGATCCTTGGCACTGCTCTCACTCTCCACCTCTTCTTCTTGATCCCTAACGTCATCCTATAGACTGTCATTGTATGCTGCCTAACTATGCTTTCCCCCGTCACCACTTTGCAGTCTCCAATCTCTATCAGACTGGTCCTCCTGTATAAGATATAATCCGCCTATTGCATCTTCCTCCACTCTTGTAGGTCACCTATACTCCTCCCTCTTCTTAAAATATGTATTCACCACAACCATGTCCATCTTTTTCACAAAATCCACTACCATCTAACCTTCCATATTCCTCTCCTTAACACCATATCTACCCATTGCCTTCTCTTCTCCTCTGTTCCCTTCACCAACATGCCCATTGAAATCTGCTCCAATCATCACTCTCTCACCCTTGGGTACACTCTCTACCACTTCATCCAACTCGTTCCAAACTTTTTCTTTCTCATCCATCGCACACCCAACTTGCAGAGCATATGCACCAACAATATTCATCATTGCACCATAATTTCCAGCTTCATAAGCATCATCCTATCTGACACTCTTTTCACCTCCAAAACACTCTTGACATACTGTTCCTTCAGGATAACTCCTACCCCATTTCACCTCGCATCCACACCATGGTAGAACAATTTGAACCTGCCTCCGATTCCCCTGGCCTTACTCCCCTTCCTAATGGTCTCTTGCACTCACAATATGTCAACCTTCCTTCTCCTCATCATATCAGCTAGCTCTCTCTCTTTACCATTCATACTGCCAACATTCTAAGCTCCTACCCTCACTTCCACACTCCTAACTTTCCTCCTCTCCTCCTGCCTCCAGGCATGCCTTCCCCCTCTTCTTCTCCTTCTTCTTTGGCCAACAGTAACCCAATTTCCACCAGCACCCTGTTGGCTAACAGTGCTGGAGGTGGTTGTTGTTAAACCAGGCCTCCACAGATCCGATATGGAAATCTGCACTGTTGTCCTCATAGTTGATCTGGCACAAATTTTACACCAGATGATCTTCCTGATGTAATCCTCCCCATTTTTCCAGTTTTGGGGCCAGCATAAATAAAATACACTGGTTTGTGCATCCTCCAGTGGTTTGGTTAAATTAATTACTGCCAATAATTTTTCAAAACTAAGCTGTAGTCGGATTTGAACCTACACATAGGTAAACAACAGTCACTTTGCCATATTATTTAACCAGTTGAAATTAAGGACATCACAGTTTGATAGATGCTTTAAACACAGATATTCTGAACTAGTAGTAATAGTAGCATGTTTGAAGTCCATATTAATATACAGTTATAAACAACGGTCCTGCATGTTGCCCAGTATAGTTGCAGATAACCTCAGAATGCATTGACATCCAAATGTCAACTTTAATGAGTAGCCTGGGGATTCAATAAACTGTGTGTAGGCTTAGTGTGAAGCCTACGTGGACTTTACATTTTTGGGCAGTGAGCAGCAGTGCTAATTGCATATGTATGTGTGCATCACTCTTAAAAGGATGAAAGTGATGTTTTGTGGCCAGCATCAGTGTTGCCAGCCAGAAAACTGTGTAAAACAGTACAAACACATTCTGACATGCAGACAAGTTTAACTATGAGCAAACATCTTCTGTGAGATTGTATAGACAGCCACAATGACTACTAGGGTTTAATTTATGGCAATGGCTACAGTACTAACACATTATAGAAAAGCGCACTCCATGCAAATTACAGTACAAACACATTTTTGGCATACTGAAATAAACATTTTGCTGGTGAATAACAAGGATATATAGACTGCCATAATTAATACAGTAGTCTGGGGAAGTTTGTGTATTGAAAAAGGCCACAAACATGAATGGTAGGAATGAAGAAAAGAGAAGAGGACAACTGAAACATGGTAATGTACATCAGATAAGGGCACGTCAATGTACATACATGCCAAAGACAAAACAGTTGTAGCATGAACAGTACTCACACATGTACATAACACAGTACGTACTGCTATTTACAACTCCTGTGTGGGTAAATTCATATCATTGCACAGTTATTGTATATTATGTGACTGTCACACAAGGTCACATAACAATGGAGATGGCTGGTTATGATGTAAGCACCCTGACATGTTCACTGGAGAGGACATTTAACAAGGACAGTATATACAATAGGGAGTATGTGCATATTCTGAAAATGTGCAAAATGCGTTGCTTGAATATGAATGTAATATCAACACAGGTCTCAACTAAGTGAGATGCATAGCAACAGGATCATGGACAACAGTAGAGAGAAGCACACACAATCATGGACAATATCAGAATAATGCCATCATTAATCTGTGTTATTGAAATAAAATATATAGGTTCATAGGTTTGTAGGTAGGTACAAGGCTATCTACCTGAGGGCATTTATAAGCCTAGCCAGAGTGTGTCGGCTTTCACCGCCCCATTGATTAATTAACTGATCCTCTGTCAAGCAGAGCCAATGAAGTGATCCCAGGGGTGTATTTTCTGTTACCCATCCACTCGTCAAGGTTTCTCTTGAAGAGTGTTAGTGAGGGGCTCTGCCTAATGTAGTTTGGCATTTTGTTCCAAAGCATGGGGAATCTATCCCACCAGTATGTTCTATTTATTGTTGTGGCGAGGTTTAGCTCACTAGAGCATGTGGCTCCCAGTAACTTGGATTTCTTTAGGTGAAGCATGTCCATCAATTCTGAGTTAGACATGGCTTTGTAAGTCAGGCAGAGATCACCTCTGAGTAAGCGATATGCCACTGAGTACAGTCGGACTTTTTTTCAGTAGGGCTGCATAGGACATATGTTTGAGGCCAGTAATCCTTTTGGTGGGGTACTTTTGTGGTCTTTCCAGCTGTTGGAAGTGTCTTGTGAGGTACATCCCAAATGGGGCATTGTGCTCTATGATGGGTCTAATGAGTGACAAGTAGAGGACTATTAACTCTTTATTTCTAGATGTGAACCCTTTAGAAATTAGATTGGCCATATAGAAGGATTTCCTAACTACTTTGGCAATATGATTGTCAAAGGAGAGATTACTATCTACCTGGGTCCCCAGATCTCTTATTACCTCTTCTGTATTAAGGAAGCTGCCACCTATGTGGTAATTCGTGAGTGTTTTGTTTTTCCCAAACGGGATGACTATGCATTTTATGGCATTTAGCTTGAGGCCATGACATTGATACCAGGTGTCCGTCTCAGTAAGGCCCTTTTAGAGGATGTCCGTGTCAGCCATAGAGTTAATTATGGCTCCCAGTTTGCAGTCATCGGCGAACTTGGTTAGCCATAGTCCTCCTCTGTTTGCCTGTACTTCTGATAAGTATATGCCAAACAGTAGGAGTCCCAGGACTGAACCTTGCGGGACACCACTTGTGACTGGTTTAGAGTCGGACCTGGAGCCCAATATTCTTACCGTGTGAGTTCTGTCTGTAAGCCAGTTGGCAACCCATCTCGTGACATAGGGGTTTATGTTCAGGCTGGTAAGTTTTTCTGTAATACCCGAGTGGGGAATAGTGTAGAAAGCCTTGGTGAGGTCAAGGTAGGCTGTGTGAACCACCTTTCCCTTGTCTATGGCCTTGGTGACTGTCTCGAAGAAGTCAACCAGGTTTAGAAGGCATGATCTGCCCTTAACAAAGCTGAATTGGGTTGGGTCAAGTGTTTGGAGGTTCCCACTGTCTTTGTTAATGAGTTCCATGATGATGCACTCCATAGCCTTGCAGACCAGGCTAGTCAGGCTTATGGGGCAATAGTTACCAGAGTCAATTGTTGCCCCTCCTTTGTGGAGAGGAATAACCATTGTTGTGCGCCATTCTATGGGCACACAGCCTGTGGAGAAGCTGAAATTGAACAGCGTGTTTAGGTGGGGGGTTAGTTCATCCTGTAGTTCGTGCAAGACACAGCCTGGGACACCATCTGGTCCCATTGATGCTGTGTTTTTGGCTTTTTAAAGGGCTTTTTTCACCTGTGCATCTGTGATTTTTGAGACACTACACTTTTCCGGTATTGTCGTGGGCCCTTTTGGAGGTGACAGGGGGGGTGAAGTTTGCACTGAATCTATCTGCCAGGATGTTGGCAATATCAGTAGGTTCAGTATATTTTGTGCTATTTTGCACTAGTTCAGTGAATATCTGTGAGTTGCCATTTAGATTATTAACATAGCTAAAGAAGGCATTCTGGTTATCTTTTGAATCCTTGGCTATTTTTCTTTCAAAGTTATCCTTGGATGATTTCATGAGGGACCTTAGTTTCTTACTGATACTAATCAGGGATGTCTTTCCTTCTTGGGATTTGCTTTTTTTCTGAACTAGTTTCCTCCTTCTATTGTATAGCCTGTTTATGGCAGGGGTCCACCAAACTGGTTTCCTTCTCTTAGAGGAATGAGTCTTGGTTTTGCTAGGCATGGCACAATCCATGCATCCTTGTAGGTGCTCATAGAGTGCATTTGTAAAGGTTTCTGTATCTTGGGCAGCATTATCCTTTAGTGTGGGGGCTGTGAAACTTACTACCTCTGTCTTAAGTAAGGTGAAGTTTGCTTTAGAAAAGTTTTTTTACTGTGGTTTCCTTAATTGGGAGTGGTGGTGTGGTGTGGACATCCAGAGTGATTAGTTTATGGTCTGATCTAACCAGTGATAGGTTGACCTCCGGTGTGGAACACCTGTCGCCCATGTTGGTGAATACCAGGTCCAATATGTTTTCACCTCTGGTAGGGGAGTTTACCAGCTGATCCAGGGCATTTGAGTTGATGAAGTCCAGGAAGTGCTGGGCCTGGAAGGTTGTACTCGAATAATTTTCCCAGTGAATGGTAGGGTAATTGAAATCGCCCAATATCAGGGTGTTTGGTAGGACCTTCATGTTTTCCAGTGTCTCCAGAAAGGTGGAGTGGTGGTCCTGGGTCATGGAGGGTGATCTGTAGCAGGCCACAATTTGCATTGAAGATTTGCCCAATGTTAGTTGCACATGGATGATCTCAGAGGTATCATGCTGCACCACTAACCTGGAGGTGTAGGTATCCTTGATGAATATGGATACACCCCCTCCTTTTGTGCTTCTGTCCATATTCTGTGGCTGAAACGTTTGGTATGAGTTGTAGCCCAGTAGTGCTGGGGTGCTCTCTGGAGCCTTGAACCAGGTTTCAGTTACTGCACAGATGTCAATGTTCTCCATACTGAGGAGTGCTTCGAGTGCGTGCATTTTGAGATTTGAACTCCTGGCGTTGAGTAGCATAACCCTCAGTTTTTTGTTCTCCATATGACTCATATGTGCACCAATAGTACCTTCTATGACCTCACAAACCATGTCTGGAAGCTCTTGATGGGTGACAAAATCCCCACCTCTACCAATACTACCAGAGAGTACCAATGCACCAGCTACTGGTGTAATGCTATCTGATGTTGAGGGCCAGGTAGTGCAGGGGCTGCAGAGGCAGCACTGCCAGGTTACATCCCAAATTTGCTGGGCATTGATGCAGCAACCATTGGAGGGGTGGCAGGCTGAGCCCCACTGGGTGGTCTATCTCCCTGTCCTAAAATTATTTTGTCAGTTGTCAGAAAATTATGACATCAGAACACTGTGATCACACATATAAAATAAAAAAGAGAGATAAGAGGCGGGGTAAGAGAAAAAGAAAAAGATAATTAGAACCTTCATATGTCACATACAATAAATTACTACAATAGAAATATATTTTACTTTTATATTAACTATACTTTTTAAAAGCTACAAAATAGGAATGAGAATTGTTACACATAGTCCTTGTAATATGCATATATTGCACATACGCTTTTACAAATAATACAGATTAAGTTAGCAACATGGCATTTATGCCAATTTTGTTGAAATTAATATTTAGTATATTTTTTAATTATTTTACTATGTATTTGTTACATATGGGGTTTCAACCCACAACATCCGAATACACTATCACAAGTGACTCCTACAATTATGCTTAATTTGCTACTAATGTATAGAAGAGCAATGCTTTTAATAAAATAATTTGTGCTGCATACATATCCCTTGCTTCTCTCTGTCTTTCTAACTGTTCAGCATGGGCTTTCCTGTTCACTGAAATCTCCTTGGCAGCTGTAAAATAAAGAGGAGATAAAAAAGAAAATAATTATGCATACCAGTATTGCCTTTCTCCATCTCTGAATATAATTTAAAGTATCTTTATCTGTATACTTACACAACTGTGGGATGTCAGCAGTCCTAAACTCATCCAGCCACTGGTTGAGTTGTGCCTGCTTGTGCCTTTTCAGGTAGTTGTAGTGGTGTCAGCATTGCTAGCCAGTGCATGAAATGCGAGTCACACTGGAGACAGCCTTGGAAAGATTATTCCAAGCCACTGATTTACACTGATACCCAGTATAGTCCCCTTGCAATAGACTATAGCTGTGGTGTTTTAAAAGGAGTCCATTGAATATTATGGACTCCTCTACATCCCATCTTTGATCCCTAAATTGGGCATCTTTCTTTCTTGCTCTTGCCATGTCCACGCAGGTCATCCAGCAAAAGTCAAAGTGTTTTCTAGCACGTTTGTGATATCACAATTAACTGCCAGTGAGCAAATATGCACAACCATGCCAACCGCATCTGCATGATGTTAAGTAGAGAGTAAGAATGCCAAACAAAGAGGAATTCGGTTTATGAATTAGCAAGAGTAATGTGACAGTTAGTATTAGTTTATGGTTGGATGATGCTGTACCTGATAGATGACATAACTTTTTTGACATGTATTGGGGGTATAAAAATTTATGATCTGACACATTGTTTGTGTGATTTTGCATACTGATAAAAGTAATTTGTACAATGTGGGATTCAAACCGATGTAAAATAGACAATACATGTTCTTCCACATAGGTGTTTTTACCTCTTTCCATAGAAAAAGCATTTATCAAACATGCTCATTAATTATATAGACACATTAAATAGTGAGTGTTTAACCATGTATGTGTGTGCCCTGACAAGGTCCTGGTTTATACATTCATGTGTCTATGACTATCATTGAAGTATGAAGTCCATCCCAGGGCAGAGAAGACACTTTTAAGTATAGAAACATACTTTTCAGCATACACTCAGTTATACATATAATTCACATGATATACACTGCTACACATAATTATTGTTATGTATAATTATCTGTATATTATTTATTTGTAACAAATGAGTGGAACAGCATTAATAAAAGTTGGAGTGTGTTAGCTCTCATAGAACCCTGGCTCACCTGTACTGAGGCCATGAACTTACACCAGTTACCACAGGGTAGGCTGGGCAACAAGTGTATTTTTTACACTAATTACTGTCCAGAGTGCTCATTGCCACTGAGGAGTTGTTTTCAGACATGCTCATTAGTTATCTAAACACATTAAAGAGATGTGTGGTTAACCATGTTTGTGTGTGACATGAAAGTTCAGAAAATTAATTTTTAATTGTAGAACCATAATTGCACTGATAGATACATTAGACATATAATAAATATAATATCATGTGTATGCTCAATCCACCTCCTAGACATAGTTATTGTTATGTATAATTATCTTTATATGTTTAATTCTTATCTAAATTACAGTGCACCAGCATTAAAAAACTTAAGAGTTTGCTAGATTAGAACCCCGGCTCACCTGTATCATGGCCATTGACTTAAATTTGTTGCCACAGGTAGACCTAGGCAGCTGGTGTAATATTTACACTCACTACCATGAAGGAGTGCTGACTGCCACACGGCACTACTTAGCATGTTTGCATGTTGAAAGACCACACACATTACAATCTATCTTTTTATAAATTGACAAGTCTGCAGGTGTTGTGGAAGCATAATAACCACCGTGCAACACAGCTTAGCGTGTTTGCATGATGGAAAGCAAAAGATGTAACAATGTATTTTTTTGACATTGACAATGTCTGCTTATTGTCTGCAGGTGTTATAGAAGTGCTGGTGGTGTGCATGCATGCTGACCGCTGAGCAACATTGCTTAGTGTGCTTGCATGATGGAAAGTGAAAGATATAAGAATGCATCTTTTTGAAACTGACAATGTCTGCATATTGTCTGTGGTGCTAAGCATTGTTTTCAAGAAGGTTAGCATCCTGCAAATGAGACAGGCAAAGCTCAATATGCATTATTCTTGTAAAAATGTATTTATTATTTTTCATCATTAAAAGATAAATTTGAGACTTGAACCATGATCTACATATCCTATGTACTTCATTGTGTTTACCAGGTGTGCTACACACACACTTGATTCACAGCTATAATTTATGCTACCCTTATCATAGAAGCAATTTCCATTAATTTTAAAATATTTATCGATTTCACCATATTTGCATGAAGCCACACCCTGCACAAATATTAATATTTAAAAAAAACATAAACAGCATTACTAAATACATTTTAACACATCTTACAGATTATGACACAACTCTGGATTTGAATTATCTGACTAATGAACCTACAAAACATAGTGGGAGAGTCTTATATCTCTTTGCCACAGAAACAACTTTGCAGCAGGAAGGCAAATCATTGTGCATGCAAGCAAATCTCATTTCTGCACAGTATTAACAAGGCAGATATATTTGTACACTCTCATTGTGTTTGTACATCTGTGGCTTGCACATTTAATGCAATGAGTGATCACACAACCATTTATGACTATTATTTGCACCAATGCAGCTCTGTCTTCTCTTTGTATTGTGTTCATTCTTCTCTTATCTGTGTTGTACTGTAAGACATGCAGTCTATAGGGCATTTTGTATCATTGTCTTTTAAACATATGATAAAACTACATGACAGTGAAAAACAGTTTTAAGCAAAGGCAGGAGAGTTTGGCAATTAGTGAACAAAAATGAGAAATTTGTGCTGGTCACTTCCACTTAAAAGCTTGCTAAAGTTACTTCTACACTTTGTAAGTATATCCTGGTTGACACGCCCAATGCAGGTACGGTAGTCTGAATTGTTGTTGTGTCTTCCTTCTCACTCCTACTAATCATTCAAAGTTGCAATCCATTAGCAACTAACATTGAGGTAATGCCTATACCATGTTTACACCAGCTACACAAAGTCAAAAGTTTGGGATTCAGCAATTCTAATGAGTTCACACCTCATTTGCATCTTCGCCATGCTAAGAGGCCTGAATCTACACTATAAAAAAGTAACTCTGTAGCTAGGGAAATTGAAGGTGAGGAGATTTGTATATTTGGAGCATGCAGAACCTTTCTCTCTTTTCAATTTATATGTAGAGAAGGCTTCTGATCTTCCTAAAGTTTTATTGTATTTTTTAAGTACATTCTAGATGTTAGCATGTTGCAAAGAAAATGTGTGTGTGTGTGTGTGTGTGTGTATATATATATATATATATATATATATGTTAGAAAATGTAACTTTTATCTGTATGCACTTCTTATAGCTCACTGTTGGCATAAGCATTTTGGCAGGCATTTACTTTCTCAGATAGAGCTTATTAACTTTCATTGCAAGTGTTATTGTTAAAATTGGTTGTCTTACAATCTTTTATGTAATATCATGAAAATGTAATGTACTATAATGTCAATGACACAGGGGTGTTATGCTCTAAGCTGGCCCGTAGACACCTCCAGGGGACTACTGGGCGCAGTGTGAGGTGGCTGGCAATCATATAAAATTGACTTTTCTGTTGTTAATGTGTACACATTGTGAGAATTGTGTTGAAAGCATATATAATAATTGAATTATGTGATATTCCTTGGTTTGCATGTGTTCAGGTGCCACAGCACCTTTCTGCTTGAGGCCAGATGTGGGGATATGGCTGACTGAATGCAGATTTGGAATTAGTTAGTGAATGATGTTAATGTAGTAGGGGGTCATGGCAGGAATTATGATCAGATGCGTCATAGGGCCACTGATATGATTCCATCAGCCCAGATGAGAGCAGCTGCAGTTGGCCGTGAACAGCTGGCTACATGGGGGGGGTGGACCTAGCCACCACTGACACCAGTGAAGAGTTCTTGTCCACTGTCAGAGATCCAGAGAGCTCAGTGAAAACTGCATACAACATGAGATTGATGTCGGTGCTGATGTGGCTCAGAGGACAAGTATGTGCCAGGAGGAGCTTCCAGATAAGCTTACATATGGCAAGTTGTAAGATTTGCTTGTATAGTAAAATATAGAAAAATCTAACTAATAGTTTCTGTGATTTTTATGAACCTGTTGATATGTTAATAGACATAATGGCACATTTTTGTTCATTACACATGGGCTTTTGGTGGATGTGTCAGCCAAGTTTCAGTTAAAAGTATTGTTAACAGACATATAAGCAATAATTGTGTATTCACTGTTCCCCTGCGTTATTGCAGTTGTGATGATTGCATCCTTATGTTGCTTCATTTCTTGAAGGACCATCCTTCCTACCAAGTGTGGAGTCATCTGCACATGGTAAGCCAAACATTTTTCTTTGACTATTGATGACCATTTGTCAGATATATGCATTTATCTGTATGTGTGAGGTGGGTGTAATGAGTATCTGTATTGCTGTACCAACTGTGATAGTATGGCCAGTGTTAGTTTGATATCACCTAAATAATTTTAAATATTTAGGGAAGTATTAATTTAATTTCTAGGGCAGCCATGGTGGTGCACCGGTTAGCATTGCTGCCTCACAGCAAGAGGTTCTCTGGTTCAATCCTCGGCTGGGGTGCCTTCTGTGCGGAGTCTGCATGTCCTCCCTGTAGTCGTGTGGGTTTCCTCCGGGTGCTCCGGTTTCCTCCCACATCCCAAAGATATGCAGTAGGTGGATTGGACACTCTAAATTGGCCCTAGGTGTGAGTGTGTGCATGTGTGTGCCTTCTGTAGAAGGTTGGGCGCCGGGCTGGCAACTCGACACCGTAAAAACTCCACTGCCAATCATGAGCGGACAGATGATCTGCTGTGGTGACCACTAACCTGGAAAAGCCGAAAGAAGAAGACGAAGATCCTTGACATACTGTGTTGATATTCACTGAGCCATCATTGAATATACAAAGGTGATGCTTTGTTTATCACCATTGTCAGTATCTTGCATTTGTCAATAGCTTGTCTATTTGATAATAACATATTATGATAGGTATAAATGGATTTGTATATATGTCTATGTGTATGCATTTGTAGAACATATGCACTAATTTACATAGATGTACATGTGTATGACCGCAATATGATTGACACACAACCACTCTTGTAAAATTGACTAGTTACATGCACTTAGTCCATTTCTCTGTGTTGTATGAATATACACAGGACTGTCCTTTGATCAGTCATACACATGTATGGTGATATTGTTACTAATAATGGTGATTGTGCCACCTGTTGTATTATGTTTGCATGGCAGTATATGTGTATGTGATACTCAAAACTACTTTTGCTGTGTACCTATGCCACTTCCTGTTTAACAGTTGCACACTACTGTGTTGTTCATGTCATTTGTACGCAGACATGTTTATAGCCATCCTCAATTCACTATGTGCATCTGTCAGTCATTGACCATTTGCTTCAATGTCCCCTTCGAAGACTTGCAATCCATGTTGTGTTGTGGACACAGACTTGTACACTATGTCTCCTTAGTTAAGATTGTCCTGCTTTATTCTGTCCCTATTTTCTCTTGCTGGCATTTCCTCACTGATGTGGGCCTGTTTTATCCATCTCCCTTCCCCCTTATATGCCACCATGTTGGGTATCATACACATGCAAGGAATATGTACACAAAGTGGTGGCAATTGAGTTGATTCTGTCACTGTTCATGTTGTTCTTGTATTTTGTGCATTACCCAGGGATTTTGATGCTTCCTAACTATGCACAGGCTGGCATCCCTTAATCTGCTTTAGGCTTGTGATTCTTTTAGTGAGGTATTTCTGCAGCCTTTCCAGTTGTTGCAGATGTCTTGAGAGGTACATACCAAACAGGGTGTTGTATTCTATAATGGGTCTAATGGGGTATGAGTACAGTGGGACAATGACCTCCTTTTTCTGGATGAAAAGCCCTTAGTGATGAGGTGTGCCACAAAGAAGGATTTCCTGACTGTTGTGGCGATGTGGTTATCGAAGGTGAGACCACTGTCCACCTGTGTCCCTAAGTCTCTTATCACACTTTCGGTGTTTAGTGTACTGCCACCTATATGGTAATTCACGGGTACATGTTTTTTCCCAAAGGGGATAACTATACATTTCTTGGCATTGAGCTTGAGCCCATGGCTCTGGCACCAAGCATCTGTTTCTGTAAGGCCCTTTTGTAGAGTATCCACATCATTTGGGGATTCAATAATGGCTCCCAGTTTGCAGTCATCTGCAAACTTTGTTAGCCAGAGTCCCTTAGTGTTGGCCTGTACTTCAGAGAAATAGATGCCAAACAAGAGCGGTCCCAGGACTGAACCCTGAGGTACTCCACTTGTCACTTGTCTGGAGCTGGATTTGAAGTTGGCTACTTTTACAGTGTGGGTTCTATCAGTAAGCCAGTTAGCAACCCATTGGGTGACATAGGGATTAATGACCAGCTTAGTAAGTTTATATATGATTCCAGAGTGAGGGATGGTGTCAACGGCTTTGCCAAGGTCTGGATAGGCTGTGTGAACCACCTTACCCTTGTCCATGGCTCTGGAGACTGATTTGAAGAAGTCAATCAGGTTCAGGAGACAAGATCGTCCCTTCACAAACCCAAACTGGGTGGGGTCCACTGTTTGAAGGTTGCTAATGTCTTTGTTTATAAGTTCCATGATAATATGCTCCATGGCCTTGCAGATAAGGCTCATCAGACTGATGGGACAGTAGTTTCCGTCCAAGGTGGATCCCTTGTGGAGTGGGATAACTGTAGCTCTGTGCCACTCAGTGGGCATGAAGCCTGAGGTGAGGCTATGATTAAACATGACACTTAGGTGAGGTGCCAGTTCATATTGTAGTTTATGTAGTACACAGCCCGGGATGTCATCTGGTCCCATGGATGCTGTATTCTTAGCTTTGGAGAGTGCGTTTTTTACCTGTGTGGCTGTTATTACCAGAATTTGGCAATCTTCCGGTATTGAGATGGGCCATTTAGGGGATGAGAGGGGGGTGAAGTTGGCATTGAATCGATCTTCCAGGATATTGGCAATATCCTTAGGATCAGTATATTTAATGCCATTCTGTTTTAGCTCAGAGCAGATCTGAGCATTGCCATTTAGATTCTTGACATAGTTACAGAATGCCTTGTGGTTGTCTTTGGAATCTTTGGCAATTTTATTTTCGTAACTAGCTTTAGAGGATTTTATGAGGGATCTTAGTTTCTTACTGAGGCTGGTAAGGGAGTTTTTTGCATCCTGGGATTTTCCTCTTTTCTGCAACAGTTTCTTCCTTTCGTTGTAAAGTTTGTTTATGCAGGAGACCACCAGATTGGCTTCCTTTCTTGGATGAGAGCATCTTGGTTCGATTTGGGATGACACGATTCATGCATGAGTAGATGTGCTCGTGCAGTGCCTTAGTGTAGGATTCAGCAGTTGAATTTTCAGTTCCCGTCTGCATGGTTGCCATGAAGTTTGTCACTTCTGACTTGAGTAGCATGAAGTTGGCTTTGGAGATATGTGTAAATACTTTGTTCCTGCTATCCAGAATATATTCTAAAGGAACTAATCAATTGTAGTAAACAGGAGCATCATCACATGAACCGTATTATTTGGATACAATCCTTGGTTTTCTTGTTTTGTTGACTGTTGACAATCTGTTTATTATCTGTAAATAAACTGAGCAGCCTGACGGCTATGAGTTTAATGTTAACATCTTAATAATGAACACATTTTTAATAAAGCTTGTTTTTTCTTATTTATTTATTTATTTATTTATTTATTTATTTCTGCAGGCACAGTTGTGTAAATGCACTGTGTTTGGCTTAAACCATCTGCCTGGTACTTAGTGCAGACGGGTAAGGCTATAAGCTGCTTCTATAGTACAGGATTTGATTTCCTCAGCCTTCATGTGTCTACTGTGCGACCCTATCTAAGCCACTTCAGAGCCAATGCTCTAGTGCTGCATCTAGGTGGGTGTCCCAGGCTGTTAACAAATGCATTGTACATTTTTTCTTAATTCCTGCATTCTTCACATAGGTGATAATTAGTGCTTCACTGTATGCTATTTGACTATGTGTTTCAGCATGTGCTTTGCAGTTTATTGGGATGCCAGATGCAGTTTCAAAGGAGAAATCTAGTGTTGTTTTTAGCATGAGACTGTTGTTTTTAACATATGGTTGTCAGCATTTTTGCTGTAAAGTTTGAAATAACAGTTTTAAATTAAATCCAAATCTCTGTGATCCTTGTAAAAGTGAAAAGTAAATAGTATGCATACTGACAGGCTTGACTGGCTCTAGAACTAGGATCTGTTCCTTCCTACCATCTGTTTGCAGTAACAGTGGTGTCCCAAGCTTCAAAAGGATTTATCCCATTTAAGTTACTATATGGGAAGCATTTGCTTGGCTTACTGGATGTATCAAACTAGACTTGGGAGAAATAGAACCTCCCATTCAAAAGTGTTGAGCACAGTTCACAGACTTACAAGAGAGGTAAAACTTTGTTATGTCAATGTTTAAGGAATATGTGCAAAGGGCACATGAGATGCAGTAGAGGGTACATAAGAAGAATGTCAGAGTCAAGGAGTTTAAATCAGGCTCAAAGTGTCAGTGTCAGTCCCATTTGCTGAGAATATATTCCTAGCAAGTGACAAAGACCCTTTGAGGTGTAGAAAAAAATAATGATGTGAGCTACAAAATACGTTAAAAAGACCAGAGCAGATATGTTACATAAACATGTATATTTAGTTAGTTAATTATGCTTTGATGGTCAGGTTAATCCTACTGGACTCTTTTTAGGGGAGACCCAAGATGGTATTTGTATTGACTGGAGGAAATTTGGCCAAGGCACTGGTGAACTTAACTCTGAAATCTTTGCTTGAGAACTGCTCATCACCAGGATAAATGATATCCCTAAATGTGAACTAGTACCTATCCATACTATAGTCCTTCTTAGTCTCTCTTCTTCTCTCATTATCTTACTTCTATCAATTTATTTTCCCTGACTTTCTCTCTAAATATACAATGAGCCTATTTTTCTCTCACTTCATAATGCAATTCCTGTTTGTATTATTCTAATTTACCTTTAATTTCTCTATAAACTGGCTAAAAGTTCTCTAAATATTAAACCATTGTCATATAACTTGTATCTGTTCTTAACCAATGTTTTCATATTATGTCTCATTTGGTATAATTAGTTAAACTGCATTTTTTTGTATTATTTTTGAAGATTGTATTTTTTTTTCCTTAAAATGTTTTTTAATACTTTAGAGCTTTTCTCCCTGGGCCTCTGCTGAAAATGAGCTCCTACCCAGTCAGACTTTCCCAGTAATCAAATGTCATTAAATTAACTTAAATATTAATTAAGTTATATACAACCCCCTGGCTGTCCAAGACACTAGGAAATAAACTAGCACTAAGTTAGGTAAATTTTTCTCCCCTTTCCCCCCATCCCTCAGGTGAATATGACACAGTGTGCTATTTACAACTTCCTCAATGGGAAGGAAATCCTAAAGGGTTATATATTAGATGAAACAAGTGACACATTTACTTATGAAATTGTCTGCTACAGATGCCATTACTTTGATACCAAGGAATTCTACCCCTGCTGTACAAATAGACAAAACTTTATCTACAGCCAGAGACAAGAAGTGAAAGAGTTATTATACAGAAATACATTTTTTTTCATAGATTAGTACTAGGCTAACTGCTCTTGTGAGCCACCACCCTACCAACTCTTTGCCCCCACTGTTTGTCAATCATCAACACTCTCCACAGCCAATCAGCCCATTTGTTCCCTATCATTAGTGCAAGGGTTATCTGGGATCATTTAGACAGCCATCAGGGGTGGTCTGATTTTTTTATTTTTAGTCTCTCCTGTCCCTAATGCTCACACACAGTGAGGCATAGGGGAGGGGTCTGCAGTGGGAAAACAGTTTAGGTCATCCCCTCATTTCCACAAGGGGAATTCCCTTCTGAGAGACATACCTCACCCCCCCCCCCCCCCAAGGCAAGAGCAATGAGCTTCTTGGTCTCCACCAGGAAATGAGCACTAACTAGTGAGTCCCTCAGTGCACATAACCCCTCCCACTCCTGTTAAAGGTAACTAGAGCATGCCTCTTCACTCCCCCACCTCTCTGCCTAGTTTCTTCATTGCCAGGGTTGCTAATTGAACCTTAGTCATTTGGAACGCAGTTGTTAATCTGTCTCCTGTGTCATGGTGCCATGCAGAAATAAAGATGCATTTTTCTGAGCTACACAGATGAATAGACTTAATTCAACACGATTTTAAGCTGGACCCTGACTAAACCCTTATAGGGTACCAAAATGCTGGAGAAGAGCAATAAGTGAGAACATTAGAAAGATGCTTAAACTGGGAGTTACTGAGCAACCCCAAAGTAAATGGAAATGTCCAATTTTGTTGGTCCCTAAGCCAGATGGCTCCACAATATTTTGCATGATTTCTGAAAGTGAAAACAATATCTCAGTTTCACACTTATCCAATATCCAGAATGAATGAGTTTGTAGAAAGGCTAGGAAAATTAAGGTTTTTACCAAAATAGATTTGACCAAGGGATATGGGCAGATATTCCTCTCCTTGGAAGCCAAAGAGAAGACAGCAATCTTATCTCCTGGAGGTCTTTTTCATTATACTGTCTTCCTCTTTGAAAGTCAATGAGCCCCTGATACTTTTCAAAAGCTCATGGGTAATCCTCTGAAACCTCATGCTATGTACTCAGCTGTGTACCTTTATGATGTGGTAAGTTTTTTAGAAGACTGGGAGGTTGGGAGTCATATTAGGCCAAGGTGCAAGTTGTAATGGAATCTTCAAAGACATGCAGCATCTACTGTTAATGCTGCCAAAAGTAAACCTTGTATAACTGAAGCCAGATACTTATTTATATGATTGGGAGAGAGAGACAATTAGGGCTCAGACAGACAAAACAGAATCTGTCAAGAATTGCCATTAGCTAGTACCAAATATCAAGTGAAGGTATTCTTAAGTTTAGCAGGCTGCTACTGAAATTTGTACCAAGCCTTAATACCATAGCCTGTTCTATGACAGACCTTACAAAAGGTAAGGTCCCCAGGGGCTACAGGTAAGGTGAACTATAGCAGCAGATTAATTTTTTAACCACATGAAAAACAGTTTGTACCTGGATTCAATACCAGTTGTCCCTCACAGTATCAAACATTTTATATTTCAGCAGCTGCATCTGAAATAGGGGCATGGACTGTACTGTGAAACAGGTGATAAGAGCACCCAGTCTGATGCCTCAGGAGAGACATTAGTAGGACCTTGAGAAAGTACCCTGCCACAGAGTACCTTCCATTAACTGGGCCATACCTCTCAACTGTTCAGATTTTCACATTATGTCCAAATTTTTGCCTCATATTTTTGGTCTGTTCCTTTTAAAATTTGTGGTTTTCTGATTCACTGAGGATGAAGCCAGAAAATGATGGACATTTGAGCTTCAGACTTCATACCCTTCAGGAAATGCATGCTTATGCAAAACATGTTATTTTATCAACTTTCAATATAAAAGCGGTATTGCAAATTTGTCCCTATTTTTGGGCCTTTGTCCCCCCATTATTTTTCGCTTTGTCCAGATTTTTTGCATTAAGAGGTTGAGAGGTATGAAATGGGCACTTACACCATTGCAATACTGCTGGTTAGATTGCAGTTTCAGGTTAGTCACTAATCATTCACCTCCTATAATGGCTACACAAACACAGGAACACAACCAACAAAACTGGTCAGATGGGCCTTTATCCTGCAAATTCACTGTTAAACATAGCTGGTTGTCAATAACACCAATCTAGGTGAGTTATTTAGGCCCCATAATCCATCCTACTCATGATAGAACTAAGTATTCCATGCTAAGATGGGACCATAGTGATATAGCAGCTATTAAAAGGCTATTAAATGCTATGCAGTGTGCCACTTTTAGCTGCTGTGTATGCAACATATAGTCTGGTATGGATGTACGTGTGTATGTATGAAAGCCATGTTGCTGCATATAGAAAAAACAATATAGTAAAACATACACTAGAAGGGAATAATGTGAAGTACCTGTTAAATTGAGGTTAATAGCATGGGCCCATAATGACAGAGACATTTGTTTCTCAAACAGAGGAATTTATGTCATGAGACGTAGGGACTCCTGGGCCAGATGAAAACGTGGGAGTACCAGGAAGCTGCCTGTACATATACTTGGACAGATACCAGAAACTTAGTGGGGGTTCAGGTGCCTAGGCAGCGAGACATTTCCCTGTGGTACATTTGACTGGGGACACATGACTGAAGTGGCATTCAGCTGCAGAGAAATATGGCTGTTTTTAAATTTCCTGTGGGCAAAGAGAAGCATGCACTGCCATGCCCACAGCTTTAATAACCAAATGCACAGGAAGAAAGCAATGTCCATGGTCCCCAAGGGAACATGAGACAGCAGGCAATATGGCAGGCATCAGCAGCAGGCTGGCCAGAGGGCATATCAGTGGTAGTAAAAATGCAGTGCACAATGGGCAGTGCCTTTATAATTGGAGTGTGTGGACCACTACCCCCTTCACAGTGTCTAGGAAACATTACCTAAAATGCATACTGGAGCATAAATGTGACTACAGTAGCCTGCAAGATTTCCTCCATGCTGTAGCACACTTCTACATGTTGTAGTTATATAAGTATGTACTGTACACTGAGCACAACACTCATTACTTCTTCTGCTGCCATGCATTTCACTATTAAAGCTGTGAGCATGGCAGTGTGTGCTTCACTTTGCCCACAGGGAATTTGCAAACAGCCATATTTCTCTGCAGCTGAATGTCACTTCAGCCATGTGTCCCCCAGTCAAATGTATCACAGAGAGATGTCTCGCTGCCTAGGTGCCTGAACCCGTCTCAACCATATGGTCAAGTTTCTGAAAACTTGATCAACTGATAAGGACCTCTATATATATATATATATATATATATATATATATATATATATATATATATATATATATATATATATATATATATATGCCTGGGAAGGCTTGCCCTCCAAAAAATAGTTTGGGTTTTTCAGCCTTTACGGTGTCCCTGTCATACTTGTAATGTTTTAGATGTTTTGAGGTCAAATAATAATAATGTGTTGATTAAACATGATATGATTACTTGTGATTGACCCTGTTGAAAACTGTAGCATTATGAACATTTGTTACCCTTAGGCATTCCTATAACCCCTGAAACAAATTGAGTGCCTGTAAATGCCGCTTGTTTTTCTTGGTTCAGTTCTAAGTATGTCAGACATAGTTGAAGATGCTGCACTATACTTCCTTTTATTGTAAGCACGGAGGTATGAGAGTGGAGTTGTAGTTGTGTATTTTGAGGTTTGGTGGTGGTAAGAGTTGCCATCATACCATTTTATTGTTTTTTTTTTCACTTAAATACCTCAAGTCATTTTTTGTACACTGGAGTAATAAAATGATGGTTTGTAGACATTGGCATCTGGAGAACTGGAAATATTTAATGTATATTTGTAGACTAAAACAATGTGTGACTAGGAAATTATTGTGTTTTATTAGAGATTTCTGAATATATGTGTGTTTTTATACACATGGACTTAGAGAATTACTCCTGGCTCTGTGTGTGTGTATGTGTGTGTGTGTGTGTGTGTGTGTGTGTGTGTGTGTGTGTGTGTGTGTGTGTGTGTGTGTGTGTGTGTGTGTGTGTGTGAGTGTGTTTATTTTATGTAGTTACTGTTCTAATGTTCTGTTGAGCCATTGGCTGGTATTTGGCAATTTGAGCCCTGTTTATGTTCTTTGTAATCTTTAACACTGGGAAAGTGGGTGCCCCCAGTATTTTATGCTATTTTAGGGCATTAAATACTATGCTTGCATGCCAAGACTGAAAACTAAGAAGCAGTACCTAATTAACATTAATTAAATGTACTACTAATCATATAATAAGTAAATAGCCCATCACTGTCTCTTATTGATGCCTGCCACAAGGTCAAGGTAAATGCTGTGTGTGTGTGTGTGTGTGTGTGTGTGTGTGTGTGTGTGTGTGTGTGTGTGTGTGTGTGTGTGTGTGTGTGTGTGTGTGTGTGTGTGTGTGCGTGTGTGTTAAAGCATGTGTGAAAAGGCAATTCCTTCACCAGGTTTTGTTTTTCAAAGTTTGGAAGAAATAGAAAGGATAGATACTGCAACCAAATATTAATAAATTCCAATTGAATCAAGAAGTATGACAGACACTTTACTCAGTTCTTTCCAAAATTGTAAAATGTACTTCCCCTTGCCACCAGAAGAAGTCAGTCATTAGTTTCCATAAAAAATATTCTTGGTGTGTATAATCAACATGAGGTTATAGTAACCGACCATCTCAAAGACTGCTATAAGGGAATTCTATCATCCTGGCAATCGTGCCTGTGAACTTACCTAGGAGAAAAGCCAGTCATACAAGAGAAAATGCAGATTCAACACAAACTGCAACCCAAGATTAAAAATGAACCCCATATCTTGGAATTTTGAGACAGAAATCTTAACCACTGATCCCTTCTTATGTATCAGAAAATCAGCCGCATGAAGGTTTTCGCGCTTCCTTAATATGGATTGACAGATTGTTATTTTTGTTTTACTTTTATGGATGGATTTGTGGTTTTATATCTGACTTCTATTTTTGTTTTTTGTTTTTAACTGTAGTTGGGTTAAGTGGGGATTTGTATGGGTTAGTTTATGATATTTAAGTTAAGAAAAAAAATGTCAGCATTTTTTCTTATAGTGAATTTAGATCTGCTAGACAAGAGAGTGGTAATGATTAAGAGATTTTTGATGATGGTGGAAACATTGAATACTTGAAATAGCTTAATAGTATTGTTAATAGCACAGCTCTTCTGTTAATTGTATCTTCATATATATTTCATAGTCTTGTAGACAGGCAAGAATAAATACAAACACACACACACACACACACACACACACACACACACACACACACACACACACACACACACACACACACACACACACACACACAAACAAGATACACACAAATCCTCCATACCCTAACAGTGGGCAAATGAAGTGGAGGACTGCCTTACAATAGTAGTGACCGTCTATGGCCTGTCTTTTCACTGTGAGTCCTCATACTGGCCATTCATTCTGCCCTAGCTGTATCTTATCTTCACATATCCTGGGATACGTAAAGTCTTTCCTGTCTCTCCACAAAGACTAGCCTTTTGGTGTTCCTGTGTTACTGCCTAGAGTGTCTGAGAGCTGAGTGTGCTATGATTTGTAGAGCATCACATATTTGATACAGATAGTTTTTAGTTATGCCACTATCTCTTACTTAGTTATGCGCTAGCTATTACTTAGTTATGCGCTAGCTCTTAGTTATGCACAAGCTCTTACTTCTGGGTCTGTATCAGATAGTCACAGTTCTGTAACTCCGAACACCCAATGATCGAACCATTATGTTCAAAGTTGCAGAACTTCGACTACGTAAAAAAAATAAAAACACAATGTACAAAAATTAAATTGTTGTGTTCCTCCCACATTCCAAAGACATGCAGTAGGTAGATTGGACACTCTAAACTGGACATAGGTGCATGAGCTGGTGAGTGGTACAGATGAAATACTGTGGCAGGATAGCCACACGACAGTGTAAACCACGGCTCAAGATGATTGCCACTGTTGAAGTGACACCCCAATCCTATGTGCAAAATGAGAAAAGAGGTTAAGGATGGATGGATGCATGGATGTGGCAACTTACGTAAGCCAAAAGGCCCTTGTTTATATGCAGACTCTGTTTCTGCATTGCTACATATAAATGTAATATGAACATGCCATTCACACCACTTTATGTATGTCCATTATATAATCAAGTCTACAATATGGCTTCCAAAATAAATCATTAGTCTGGTGGGAATAATCAGCTTCGGGGAAAGGAGGCTGGGCCATCAGTCAAAGAAGCCTTATTTCTGTATGCACAAGCATCTCTTCCAGCACCTGCCTGATACAGATAGGCACTTAATATCTATACCGTTTGAACAGTACTTCCAACAGTTTTTGAAAGAAAGCCTTCACACAGCTGAGAAATGAAGGCTATGGCTTTCTTACCTTTCTGTTCAGTAATCTTACATCATAATTCTTATTGCTATTGACAAAATAAGACATCAGTGGAATATAATGCCAGCTCTCTTCTTAACAAGTTGTACCACTGACATAGTAAATGTCTACTATCTTATAAGGTGTCCTTCCATTAGTAGAAAAAGTTTGTTTTGTGTACATACTTGATACTGCACAAATGATTAATTGATTTAAAATTATTATTCATATATGGCCTTTCACAATGTCAGAATACAATGTGGGCCAAGGACTTTGTAGAATATTTTACAGAAGCACACAGATGCTGTTTCCAGTGCATTACTGTCCCTCCAGCACAAGTTAGGACATGATAATCAAGTTTCAGAGACAGAATGTTTCCTTCTCCTTTCCCGCCTGTCTTGGAAACAATTCTACAGGTGAAAGATGTATATGTGCACTCATGGCAGTATACAGAAGGCACAAACATTGTGTCCAATTATTGTAAAAGAAATAAAAAAGAAGATGGAATTCCCTGCACTCCCCGCCGCCCCATGTAGTGCTGTGCTCTGCACACTCCCATGAAGTCCCTTAACTCTGAGGGCAAGAAAATACACTGGTCTGCCTCAAGGATCAGCAGTCAGGAGGTTACCGTTGTAGCAAACTTAAATATCAATATACAATCAAGTTTGTGCCAAGATGTTAAGGCACACAAGTAATTAAATCAAGTATTCATTCATTTATTTATTCATTCACTCAGTGATTACCCATTTAATCCAATTTAGAGTTGTTGGAGAAACGAAAGACAATCATGGAACTCATCCTAGGGAAGACATCAACCCCTCACAGGGCGTACACATACTAATGCTCAGTGACATGAACAGAAATGACCAAGTTAAAGTATCACCATTTCACCCATTCATGTCATTGTGAAGTAGAAGGAACTTGAAGCTCCCAGTGAAACCCACATGAACACGGTGGGGACATGCAGGCTGGGCCACATGGAGAAGGTACAAAAGCCGAGTACCTAACTGGAGAGCAAAGGCTGTGAGGTAGTAACATTAACTGCTACTCTGCTCTGCTAATATGTTATTTACATAGCAACATGTTCCCTGAATATGCAACTGTTCAGTACACGGCACACAACTATGGAGATGCACTTTTATAAAGAAGAACGTACCTGAAAATACATTTCCTTGAAGGATTGATGGGATCCAAAAGTTAATTTTGTAGAGGCTGCTTACAGGCTAGTATTATTTATCTCTCAGCTTGACACTAGTGTACTACTTAGGATGGACAAGCTGATACAAGTGTCTTCCAAGAAAAAAAAAAACGTGCTACAGGGATTTAAAAAGTTTATCATGTGATGCACAAAGTTTCTGATAAAATACTTGTCAGGTGAAGAGTATTTAGCTTTTGTATGCCAGGAGTTGACTGAGGCTCCAATTAGCTCCTGAAGCTTCAGTCTTAGAGTAGCAGGCAACAGGTATCCTAGGTTAGGCCCAAGACTAGTAGGGGAAGCCTATATAAATCTATAGATAAGTAATGTTTTCAGTAAGAACTGAGGGATCTTCAAGATGGCAGGCACTGTAGATCAAGGAGATCCACTGTTTACTCTCTGGTTCTGTGAATGTTCCAACTAATGTCAGAGTACTAGATGAACTAAAAAGTAGTTTCTAGCTCTCTGATAGTGGAGTCCCTCAGAGGACATGTTTATCACTAAATAGATTCATAGACTGTTACTAGGCTAACAATCCAAGGGGCCTTTCTAAGCCTAGCCAAGTTTTCCCTAAAGAATAATGATGTCGTGCATCCATAAAGGACATTGAGGGCCAAGCATTTATATGCTACCTCTGTCTATATGAGACATGGATGCCAGGCCTGGTATACATTTCCTATTTCCCCATCTATTTGTATAGATTGTGCTTAAACTGGGTAATAGATGAACTCAGCTTCAGTGTTCCATTAGAGGAGCAATCTGTGGAACACATATCTGTCTCTCCAGCATGTTCTGTTTATGTCACAGACAAAATGCAGGTCCCTAGACCTTGCATTTCTGGTACTCTTTGATTTACAAATATGTAAGAGATTTATAAGTGTGGGGTTTGTGAATGCCTTGTAAGCCAGTCATAGATCACTCCTCGACAATCTGTAGGAGATTGAGTAGAAGGAAAGGGCTTTAAGCCACTCTGCATAAGGCAAGTTTGTTATGCCTTTTATTCTTTTTTGTAACGGACCTTTGAGGTCACTGTAGTTGCTACATATGCCTAGTCAGGTACATACCAAAGGGAGCATTGTACTCTATTATTAGTCTGATAAGGGCAGGGTACTGTGGGATAATGACCTCTTTGGACCTAGATGCCCTACCCTTACTTATAAGTTGTGCAACATAAAAGGATTTCCTAACCACTGTAGCCACGTGGTGGTCGAAAGTAAGGTATCCAGATCCCTTTCCGCTGGGTTGACTCTTAGGGTTGTATTATCAACATGATAATTAGCTGGGATGGTTGATCTCCCAAAGGGTATAATTATGCATTTATTAGCATTGAGTTTAAGACCATGGCTTTGGCACCATTTATTCATCAGAGGTAGACCTTCTTGAAGAATACTAGTGTCTGCAGGTGAGTTGATGATAACCCAGCTTGCAATCATCTGCAAGCTTAGTCCTCCATAAACTTTCAACATTTGCTTCCATTTCAGAGAAATAGATGCCAAAAAGGAGCGGGCTCAATACCAAGCCCTGGGGACTCCACTACTGACTGGCCTCTCGGTGGAGGTGGCCTCACCTATTTTGACCTCCTGTGTCCTATCAGTGAGCCATTGGCTATCCAGCAGGTGATAAAAGTGTTTAGACCTATATTTGTGAGCTTTTCTATAATGCCCAAGTGGGGTATTGTAGCAAAAGCATTGACCAGGTGGAGGTAAGCTGTGTGCATAGTCTTACCTTCATCCAATGCATTTCTAATCCTCTCAAAAAATTCCGACAGATTTAATATGCATGACCTTTCTTTAACAAAGCCAAACTGTGATGGGTCTAGCATTTGCAGGTTACCCATCTCCTCATTTATCATGTCTATGATGATTCTTTCCATGGCCTTGCATATGAAGCTGGTAAGACTTATGGGCTTGTAGTTAATTGGATCAGAGGTTGGACCTCCTTTGTGCAGGGGAATGACTGTAGCCATCTTCCATTCCTTGGGCACAAAACCTGACTGAAGTCTCCAGTTGAAAAATGATTCAAGTGGACTAAAGAGGTCATGTTTCATGCTATTTATTAAACATCCTGGGATGTTGTCTGGGCCCATCGATTTAGTGTTTTTTGCCTTGGAAAGTGCATTAATGACCTGTTCTCCAGTAATGGTTGGGGGGATTGTGTTATGTGGTATTTCCTTTGGACTATCAGGGGTGAGTGGGGGGAGAATTTTGAGGTAAACCTGTCAGCCAAAAGGTGGGCAACGGTCTCCGGTTCAGTGTGAGTGATGCCTTTTACAGTAAGTTCTGCACATTGTTGTGTATTTCATCTGAGGTTACAGACATAGCTGAAGAAAGCTTTGTGGATGTCTTTTGCTTGAGAAACATTTTTTTCTTCAAATTTAGCCTTTGAATTTTTAATGAACCCTCTTAGCTGCCTGTTTAGATTGGTCAGGGGACTTTTAGTATGCATAGCTTTGTTCCTCCTACACATGGCCAACATTTTTTTTTCTTTTGTTGTATAACTAATTGATAGTGTGATTCCACCAGGGTGGCTTGTCTTTTGAGTTTGTCTTATTCTTAATATGAGTGGGCACAGCTTAGTCTGTACAGCTATCAATATGGTTGTACAGAGATTTTGTAAATAGCTCAGTGTATTCTATGGTGTTTACTGGGTATGGCGGTGCTTGGAATTTAGCCAGGGTGTTGCTTAGTAGAGAGAGGTTAGCCTTGGAATAGTTCATAATGGTTTTTGATTTTGCTGCATCCCCAGATTTAATTTTTATTTCAGATAATACTGCCTTATGTTCAGACCTTATGAGCGAACATATTACATTGGGTGAAGAACATTGCTCCCCCCCCATGTTCGTGAGTACAAGGTCAAGGATGTTTGTACCCCTTGTAGGAAAATGGACCAGCTGTTCTAGGATGTTGGCATTAACAAAGTTTAAGAATCACTGAGCTTGTGCATTAGAAGTGGTGTAGGATTCCCAATCTATAGAGAGGTAGTAGAGACCCCCATGAATATTGGATTGGATTAAACAGTGAGGGACTGTAGTACATTGAGGATAGGTAGTATGGGTTTCCTGGGACATGGAGGGGAACCTGTATGTTGCGAGGATGTGGTACGGCATCTTGTTTATGGTGCGTTGCACATGTATGAGTTCCAGTGGGTCATACACTTTAACTAGTCTGGATGTGAGATTAGTCTTAATACAGATCGACACTCCTTCACCTTTAGTTCCTTCCTGGGAAGTAGTTGGTCTAAAGCCGTATAAAACATTATAACCTAAAGTGAAAGTTCACTTTAAATATGTGTTTATCTTCTGCTTTGCTGGTATATTTCCTGATGGCTTCATCAGAATGTTAAATAATTTCTGCCCCTAAAATGTTTCTGCAGTACGGAATCTAAAACATCCCTAACAACAGAAAGCCAACAAACTCTTAACAATATGTCATTTTCAGTAGATGGAAACATAAATGATTAAAAACTGTCCAAGATGACTGCGGACCACTTGCAAACAAGACTGACAGTGAAGAACTGCAAATTAATCAAAATCCCTGCATATAGCTTTGTATGATACGTTGCTCTGGAGCACTAACCAGGGCAAAAGTTATTGATGTCAGAATGGGTAATCAGATCGATAAACAGCAAAGGGAATCCTCCTGTGAGTGCTACCATCTAGTGATAGTCATTTTGTGGCAGTATAATGACTAAGAAAATCAAGCCACCCCTCCCCCAAAAAGTCAACTTCTGCTCAGACTTCCCATCATAAATTAAATCCAAATGTTCCACTGGCAGTAAAAAATGCCTTGCAGTCCTAATTCTGAATGAGTAAGCATGCAATTAATCCCTGAACTATTCCAGATGTGTGCTGTACAAAACCATATCATATAACGTTACCTTGTTCGAAGAGCAGGGCCATGTTGTAATATAAATTGTATTCTTCCTAGTTGTTAAAGCTGACACAGGAGGATGAATACTGATGTATTTATTGTCATAGATGAATGCTGAAAGAAGTACAATTGCACAAAAAAATAACCTAAAAGTTACAGAGAAACCTAAACATGAAGTGAAACACAAATATATGGCATCTTTAGTTTCTATATTACACATTGCAGATATATTGATCTTAAATAGGTTGTAAGGAAACCAGAGTAATAGTTCCTTGTATTTTATGATGATCTATGTGAAATTCAGAAGTTATGAAGCATAAAATGTTCAAAAAATCTGCATGAAGTTTTGCACCTTAATACCATTCAAATTATATTTTAACTCTAGCATCATCAGTCAAATAAGGAATATAGAAATTAAAATCATAAATGCCAATAAGTGTTACTATAACAGAAACATAATTTTGCTAATGACTGGAAGTACCGCTTAGCCATTTCATGGTACATAGTACTATGCCAGGCCTTAGTCTCTCTTTTTGCTGTCAGTACTTTCCAGAGTTTGCTTGTTTAGATGATCGTAGATTCCACTGTTTATTGTAACATGGAAAGAACAAACCACATCTTTCAGATTTGTTTTCCTTGCCACAGTTCTCTGCCTTTATGCTGTGACTATGCAGAAGTCATTCAGTAAATCAGTGCTTTGTGGTTGTCCCTGAAAACAGGCAGTTGTGCCTGTTAGGCCTAACTTGTTAGCATAAGACAAGTAAATATTCATAAAGAAAAATGAAATGTTTTTTTCTACTTTTCCTTCTTGATAAAGGAGAAAATCAGATGTATTATGAATATACTTATTGTAGGCATTTGCATATGACATTACTAAAATATACGCCGCCAAGAATATATATTTTCGTCAAATATGTATAAAGATTGACATCATTTGCCAGGGCAGCCTTTTCTTTAGTAGTTGTCTAGCAACCATTGATGCTTTTATTGTGATATCAACAAAACTACATGCTCACAGATAATTTCACTCATTACACAATCGCCTTTCAACAGACTCCAGAATAACTACAAGTCTGCGAAAAGGCAGAAACAATAGGAACAACTGCATGCCTGTATTGATGACTGAGATGAGAAGGAGAATGAAACAGATGCATTTATTTAAGAGACACAGATGTTCCATGAGAAGAAAACATCCCTGGCTTCTTCAGTCTTGGAATATATATATATATATATATATATATAAACCCTACAAGGAGTTTACATGTTAGCACAATGAGCAGCAGCTCTAATCGCATATATATGTTGCCTAACATGCTTACATGAATACAAGCATGGTTTCATGGCCAGTAACCGTGCTGCCACTAGGAAACCATCTAGAGCAGCACAGGCACAGAAGCAAGAAGCACTCAAGTTTGTTTACAAGCAAACCTGCTTGGCAAGATTGCACCGCCAGCCACAATGACTACCAGGGGTGAAAATACTGCAATAAAAGCATTATTAACAGAGTAAATAAAAGTGTATTGTACACTGCAGCAATAATTTGCAGAATGATTAATGGAAGGAGGAAACAGCAAGAGCAAATGCAATGAAACACACACTAGGCAGCAAACGTGTGCTGATGAAAATGGGCCCAGACATGAATGACAGGAAGAAGGAAAGAGGAAGAGGCACGGTAAATATGGCAATGTCCCCAACATAGGATATGTCAATGTATGTACACTTCCAAGACAAGTCAGTGGCATAGTATTAAGCACATATGTAGATAGCACGGCACGTACTGCTGTCTACACATCCTGTGTGAGTATATTATATCAACAGATATGATAGTATATATGTGATGGTCACACAAAGTTACAGTCAATGGAGATGAATGTTTGTGATATAAACATAATTGACATGCTCACTAGCAGGACATTTAGCAAGGATACTATATACAACAGGGGTTAGTGCATAGTGTGAAGGTCTGCAAAATGACTTGTTTGAATATGACTGACCTATCAGCATACCTCTCAACCAATCATGGACATATAGCAACAGACTCATGGACAAATGCAGACAGAAACATGGACACTTTAAAATATTATGACCATTAATCTGCAGCATTGACAGAATATGTGAATATGACTTAGTATACATGTTATGCAAGAACAGACACATGCAACTATAATGATTGTCAGTGTTCTCTAAGAGGAATTCAACACCCTTCCCCCAAGTGACAATTTTTTGGAGGGGGTTAAGTGGGACAGTGTTAAATTTGGTGTTGAAATCAAGGGCAATCCCAGCCAGTTGAGAGGTTTGCATGACACATAAGCCACAATCCACACCTGCAAGAATCAAACCCATGTCATCATTGTTATCACTGAGCTGCATATTTACTGGGAGCAACACAGAAATACACATCACATATGCATCTAGTAGAACACCTTGAAGGGAAGTCTACACTGTCAAATCCTAGTGGGTATGCATCCCAAAAAATAGTTATGTATGGCTGACAAGATGTGTGAGAGCTCACTGTGACAAATGTAATACACTTGACTAAAGCATCCCCTGGCTGACATAGGTAGCAGCCATATGAATAACAACACTTACAAACAAAACACTATTAGAGTGGATTCCCAACACACACCTGGGTATTGCATGCATCTGCCACATGTAATAACAATGGATATCATCCAAAGCATCTGGAACTGATGTGTGTATTAAAAAATGATCCATTAGAATGAATGGTACAGCAGAATGTGAAACTGATGGTAGTGCATCAACTATGGCCATGTGCACAGAAGGTACAGCAGTGCAAAGTCTAGTGTCAATGAGTGAGGAGGCTGTCACTGTGAGATTTTACTCATACCAAACACTACATGGTGCACCCTGTATACTACATGTCAACACTCAGCACATGTGCCACACAATCACTGCCCCCCTGACATTGCCAGTGAAAATGTTCTACTGCCATGAAATCCTGGCATACATCCATATGTACACATACAAACTGTCAAGTGGTAATACTGATGTTATGTGATGTAATGGTACATCCTTAATACAGTATAGTCAGAATACAAGCATACCCATTCTGCAAATGTACTTCAGCCTGTACATCACCTTCAAATATAACATTTCGTCTGAATCACATGCAACACACTGGAACTGTTAACACAGCCATACAACTCTACCTATGTCACATCATTACATCAGTTGTACATCATATGCCTATATGTTTATCAGTGGGAATGTGTATGTGAGGGCCCTGACTTCATATGTGGACACATGACAACTGAGGTGGAAGTGGCTCATGCAGAACAGTTAATGACAAAAATGCTGACATTCACACAATGATGCTGGGTAACAATTGTATAATGCCTGTGAATAACAGCACAATACTGCATACAATGAATTCTCCAAGGTCGCAAGTGAATCTCAGCATGTTATATGTTTGTATTACAGCATTACAACATGTGGATGAACCCAGGCATATGTGCCCATGTAATCAGTATGATGTAATATTGCTGTATGTCAGATGTTCCCAGATGCTAGGTATACACATGCGCACCTGTGCTATACTGCATCTGTCACTGTGATGGTTGCATGACAACTGTGTAGAATGTTGATATACTGCAGTACAAGAACACATGCCTTAGTAAGGCAACAATATACATAGCATCATATGTTGTCAACAGTCCTCAGGAAGCATATTACTACAGCTGTTATGGAAGGAACATGTAACCAAATGTCAGCAGCATCCGTCAATATGATAGCTGAAATCACAGACTAGAATACACTGTTGTAGGCATGCAGTACATCCACACATCAACATAGCACATGTGGATGACAACAACACTGACATGTGCAATGTTCATATAGTCATAGGACATTACTAGACTACCAGCCAGGAGCACATACTATCCTACCCATTATTATATCATTTGAACAAAAATCACTATATCTTTGTGATGGCAGATAGTAGGGATATGGGTGTATGTGTGTATGTGTTCAATTTAATAAGGACTGCCTCTGTCCATATGTAACATGTGCACAACCCAACAACAGAATTAGCAATCACACCTCCAGCAGTCAGGATATGGCTTGCAGAAGGTCATGGAGGGGCTCTGCTTTTGTCTGGAGATGGCTTGATGGAAGTTATGGAAGGGCTCTGCTTCACAATGTGTGTATGCATCTTTAAGATTATGGCATTTTCAGTGTTCTGTAGAATGCATTTTATGTGGACTGGGAAAAAATGGAATGTTTAATTCAGGGGGTCTATTTAAAAGGTTTTTCTGAGTGTGACTCAAATGAAAAGAGATTCAAAACATCATACAATGACCATATTATAATACCAACTACACACACCAGCTGACTGATGTTAGATTTGAACACAACATGTGTATTGGTATTGAAGCTGTATTCCATATATGTATGACTAGCATCAACACAGATGTCTGATTGCAACAGTGTCAGAGTCACTTTATAGAGGATGACATCATCAGTGTATGCTGAGAAGAAGATGTTTGGGTAGGAGTGTGTAACATAGCTGTGGACTCACATTCTGGTGTAAAATTGGCTCTAGACTGATAGTTCAATGAATACACACACAAGTTGAGTGCTGTAAAATTAAAACCCCTACCTGTTTAGGTTATACAAACTATAGAACATAGTACCTAATGCTAGTGCCACTACACAAAGAAGGCTTAAGTACTGTCAGAGTGCACTTTATAGAGGATGACATCATCAGTTTATGCTGAAAAGATAATGCTTGTGTAGGAGTGTGTAACACAGCTGTGGACTCACATCCTCGTATAGGATTCACTCCAGATTGATAGTCAAATGAACACATGCACACAAGTTGACTACTGTAAGATTAGAATTCTCATCTATTTAGCTAATCAAGCTGTAGAACACAACACTTATCACTAGCACCACCAACACAAGTCTGCCTTTGGTAATGCCAGAATATACTTTGTAGAAGATGACATCATCGGTGCATACAGAGAAAAATGTGTTTAGGAAGGAGTGTTTCATATTATGGACTTACATCCTGGTGTAAAATTGTCTCCACACTTATGCTGACTGCTGTAAGATTAGAACCCCTACCTATCTAATTACACAGGCTGTAGTACAGTGTACGTAATGCTAGTAAAGCCAGGACTTGTGATATGATTGTATAAGTGCAGTTTGGAAAAGGACATATAAATACATCCTGGCAAACTAGGCAAAATAAGCTGTCATCAATGCATATTGCAGAAGTGAGACAGACATCTACCTGCTTTTCAGAATGCTGTGTAGGAGACACATACACACTCACAAACACACACTTTGGAAACAGTAGTGCAATGATGGAGTTATGTGTCTTCATCTGATGAAGGTATGCTCACATTAATACAAGTTACTGACAATATCAATGGAATATGATCATGGATGACTAGTGTCCAGTGTCACTATACATCCATACCAAATGTAATGATGCAGTTACACTCTGTAATTCTGGTGTGTGTTTGACAATGGCCCAAGTCCTGATATAGCAGTTGCTAGTGCATTGCTGAGAGCACACATAAATATTAGAAAGTGTGTGTCCAGTGATGCACACATGTCACTGCCCTTGTGTTTATGAATGCACTAGCATGTATTGGAGGATTACAGCCCAATAACCAGAGTCAGACATGCTAAATGCTTCTTCACCAAGTGAATCACTGAGAAGTTGATTTATGCAGATGATAGCAAAGTATTAGTGCATGCATGACTTGAATTTCAAGAATGCAACTTGGACTTGTGAAATAACAGTGTTCACTGGTGCTCACAGCCAAACTGTGTGCAAATAGCAACATAAAGTAACTGACCTGATTGTTGTTAACTGCAAAATATATCTGTTTGTTAATGTTTCATGTGTTAGGCTTGCTAAATATGTTATTGGAGAAATTGCTGGCAGATAGGATGATGTACATGCCGTAACCTTTGAAATGTTGGGGCCAACATTTTATTTCATACATAACTGTTGGCCTTGCCTTCCCCATTTACACAATGGTAAGCACCAAGCAAACACAGTTCTCTGCTTAAGGAAAAACTGTAAGATTAAATTTGGCTTGCCTTCCTTGGTGCAAAGAGACACAGCAGTGAGGAACAGCCATCAGCACTCTGGACAGAACTGATTGTGGAAAATACACCCACTGCCTAGCTTTCTCTGTGGCATAAGGTGTAAGTAGCTGGTCCGAGCACAGGTGAGCCAAGGTTTAAATTCAGATTATTCTCTTTTTTTTTACAAATGGTGTTAGGATGTCATTAATTAGCTAAGTAAATGTGACCAGAACTGAAAATGTGACTATCTATGACTACACTAAAGTACGTGTATTCCTCAAACTGTATCAGTAATACCTACCTCAATATACTTGTGTAACTAGTAGCTGTTTTTCAGGCCTCACTGCAAATCACAAGTTAGTTGCGTGTACAGCTTTTCTACAAAAGACAATGGGTGGTGCATCTTGTGGAATGATTCATATGACTGCAGATATGCTAACTATTTGTGTAGGGTCACATATCCTGAAAAAATTTGTGCAGCATGCTTCTTCACAGTAAGGACAGCTTCCACATCACATTGGATGAACATTTCATCCATCACCACATGGATATGCCACAAGGGGAACACTGCAGTGGGTATTCAAATATTGCTCACTACAGGAGCACTCACTACAGGAGCACTGATTACCTATTGAATCAAGATAACAAGTTTGTATTATTCATCAGCAGAGTCATGTCAGTATGCAGACACCCTGAGATGATCTGTGCATCCATCAGCCTAATAGATGCACACCAGTAAACAGGTGTGGGATGAAAGGGTGCATACAAGGAGGGGTGGAATACCCATAGCAATGTTTGATGTAATGTAGCATTCATGGACATGTTTTTGGTGTGTTATTATTAACCCAACATGCTCTGCAGCATGAAGTGACTGACATAGGGGTAAAGAAGGGTTAGGAGAGGGACAACAGGCTTATGACAAGCAGAACAAGGTTGGATAAATGTCTTATAGTTGTGGGGATGGATATCAATGCAAATAATTTGTTTTGGCCAGTATACAATATATCTCCTTGAGAGCTCATAACTGTGGCAATTGTTAAGATGTGGGTAATTAAACATATCATAGACATATAACATCACGGTAAGAAATGATATGAGAGATATCTGAAATTGAATCTTTGATGCTATGGGCAAAAAAAATGCTCTGTCAAGTGATTTATGTCAACAATTCACATAGGGAAGTACGCAAGCCTCTGCCTTATACTAAGACCCAGTATAGTCCCCCCTGCAGCAGCCTGTGGCTGAATTGCTTCAGGAAGAGTGCAACAAATATTTTCGACTCCTCCACACCTCACCTCTGTGCCCTGAAATTGGAACCATCCTTCCCACCTCCTGTCATGTCTGCAAAGGTCCTCCAACAAAATTTGCATGGTGTTTTTATGACGAGTGTGCAAACACACACAACCATGCCAACAGCATTTGCACAATGGTAAGTGAAGAGAAACATTGCCAAACAAATAGGAAATTATTTTATGAAACAGCAAGGATAATGTGACATTTGGCATTGATTTATGGCATGTATGTTGCTACACCTGGTCACACTTTGTCCACTGGTCAACATTAAAGTGCTAAATGACTTGGCTTTTAGGCCATGACTTTGGAGGGACCAATGAGATGACTCGGACATATTTTGGTGGGACTTACACATTATTAAAAGTCATTTACAATTAGTCCTTCACAACAAATAAATAACTAAAATAAAATAAAATAAATGACATAATCATCATTGTCACAGTAAACCATAATACATATTATACCTACAAAACTAGGTGTATGCAAGCAGCAATAATACTTTTCTGTCACTCAACCTGCTATACATAGCTATTGGTATGGAGTATTACCTTTTTAATCAACGCTTTGTGAAAATTTACAATGGGACATAATGAAAAGGGTAAGTGCAGGTTTTAAACCTTCTCTCATCTATGTTCGCAGCATGAACTGAGTGCACTTACACCAGGTGCCACAGGGAAAGCTAGGCAGTATTTGTACTTTCTACAGTCAGTACTGTCCAAAGTGTTGACAGCCGTGCATCACCACTAAGCCTGATTGCATGAAAGAAAGTAAATCAAATTAAAATTTTCACTTTTTTCCTTAAGTAGTGAACCCTGTTTGCACATAGATAGACAATGCACAAATGTAAAAGGCAACAGCGAACATATATTAATTGTATAAATACTCATTAAGAATAACTACTGTGGGTCTCCATCTCCAGTTTACCTATGTTCTCTCTTTCTTAGCTCAAAGTATTTTCACCTTGTGCCACAGAGACAGGTGGGGAGCAGGTGTAATTTAATTTCTGCAGTCATTAGCATCCATGTTGCTGACCGCTGCTAACGCCACTAAACGTATTTGTGCTTTGTAAGACAACTAAATTATATTTTCATGCTTAAGCAGTTAACCTTGTTTGCACTATGCCATGCACTGCACTTATAATAAAAGAAATGGAAAAGGAAAAAGAAAAGAAAGAAACATAGGAGAAAAAGAAGAGAAACAGAGGTTAAACAATTAGATAGCTCTGGATTTGAACCATCAGACTACTGCACTTACACAACACACAGCTTTGCAATAAGCTTTGCAACAGTAATCAAATAATGTGCATAAAAGCAATTAACATTTCATGCCCAGTAATAAATAAGTCATACATTTGGACATTCTAAGTTGATTGTAAATGTGTACATAACATATTTAATGGAATAAATGATCACACATTATTTATACATGTTTGCAAAATTCAGCTCTGGCTTCTCTTTTATTCTGGCAATCATACCCTTATCTCAGCTTTACTATTAAACATGCAATCTCTAGTGCATATTCTGTCATTTTTCTTTCAAGGTGTGCTACAAATACATAGCAGTCAACAACAGTTTTAAGAAAAGACAGGAAACTGTGCTGTTATGTCAAGGAAATATACATGTGGGGTGGTTGGTTTGGTTTAAAAGCTCACTGCAGTAAGTTCCACACTTTGTAAGTGCATGCTCACTGACATACCCACTTCAGGGAAGGGAGTCTGTGCATTGCTGTGTTATACTTCAGTCAGAGTAATCATTCACAGTTGCAAGCCATAAGCACCTAACAATGGTGTAGAAGCTACACTTTGTATACATCTGCTAAATAAAGTCAAAAGTTTGGTATTCAACAATTCTAATGTGCCCACACCTCATTTGCATCTTCAGTGTGTTCTCAGGGGGCTGAATCTACACTGAAAGGTAACCATATAGCTAGAGAATTGAAAGGTGAAGTGACTGTTGTCAGTCATGCTTATAGCTCTACTTTTGGGAGTGTTGGGATAAGTACACTTTTTGGAATGATTTTTCTATACTGAGTATATCAGTTGCATGGATGAGGTTATTTTGTAAACTGCATAAGTATATGTTACAGATGTCAGTCACATCAGATATTCATGGCATTGTTGGACAACTTAGACACATTCTGCTTGGCTACATTTACAAATACCAGTTAGGCAGGTATCCGACGTTCATGCATGTTCTTACACATTTATATTTCAACATTTACCTTGATAGTCCTTCAGTTACAACTGTTATCATTTGTTGATGATTCTGTCTGATGCTAGCAGTACACAGCAATTACATAGCTAAGTGAAGGTTACGAGCATTGCATGGTATCAGTTTTACTGTATGTATGTGCATAGGATGAAAGGAGTATTCTTTGGTGATCAGCATGTACACTATCCATTGCCTCTTGGCAAGTGCAAGGGCATAATGTGTGCTCATACATCTACCTACATCCATAGCAGCTGAGGGTCCTCTCTGACTCCTCACCTGTGTGTGGATGTGGTAACCTTGCAAGTGGTGGTGGAACATTTGCTCCTAGTCCTTGGTGTTCCGGTTAGAGCTGTTTTCACAGGATGATACTGTGTAGGATAGCACAGACTGTTATAATTTCAGCATAAGCACTAAAATCATGCTGCAGAACCCCCCTTCCATGTATCTAGGCACCAAATCTATGACTTCAACATCCCAAACACACACTCTATGATATTTTGTGTTTGAGCATGTGCCTCATTATAGCATTCTTCTGTTGGTATGCATGCATTTCTGATGAGCATCATCAGCCATGGTTTGAGTGCATGCCCTGCATGTCCTAGTAAATGGCTCTGTTGGACATCTCCTCTGGAAAACCTCTGATATAGCTGTGAGTTGTGCCAGATATGAAAGTCGTAGTAACTGCCGTGGTTGCCAGCACACACATTCAAGATGATTCCCTTAACATTGCAAACAACTTGGCAGATAATGGAGTGGAACCCCCTTTCTGTTGATGTACGCCCTTCCCTGTTCCCCAGGTGGTTCTTTGATCTCAATGCGCATGCAATCTATGGCACCCAAGACTTCAGTAACATGTGCCGTGAGGCAGAAATCCTGCATAGTTCTAGCTCTGTCCTTGGAGTAAGAGGAAATACATATAGTCACTAGCATGCTGTAGCAAAATGTTCAGGAACTGGTGTAGGATCCTGGATGCTAATACCTGTGTGAGCCCCATTGTGTCCCTTGTGGGTCATTGAAAGGTTCCCGTAGCTAAAATTTTAAGTGCTACACATACTTTGGTCTCCACAAGTATTGGTTCCATTTGGTTTACCCTTGTTCTCAGGTAAATATGACTGAGGTTGCAAACTTCCTGGTGTGTGTCTCTATCCATGCTGTAGTTCTCTACTATTTCCACCTCATGCAGACCATGAAAAGTTAAATGGGGTCTAAACACCCCTCTCCACCTTGCCTGAGGTCTACCAGCAGCAGCAGCATAAACTTGAGCCTGGTGCACATACACATGCAGAAGAGCAGCAGCAGCTCCTAACATTGTTTCCCTCCACTGTAGTTTCTGTGGCTGTATTCCAATAGCTTTTGGAATACAAAGCAGAAGGCTGCACTAAGTGTATACGATTGCTTTATAGCTTGTGGAATAGCTCCATTAGCTTGAATTTGTTGATTAGATTACAGTTCATCTTTTTATGCAGTAATTAGCACATCACATTGTTTACCGTGTTTGTGTGGATCTACACATTGTGTAAATCCACTTCCTGAAAAGAAATTGGTGCAGTTTTAGGGAACCATGTAAGGTTTATGGAATCCTGTGTATATATATATATATATATATATATATATATATATATATATATATATATATATATATATATATTTATTTATTTTTTATTTTTTTTTTTTAATTTTATTTACATATTAACCAGGTAACTCCAGTGGACAAAAACTACCTCTTCATGGTTGACCCGGGAATACTGCCTCATTAATTAAGCTGCTCAGAGTCACACAGCAGACAAATGGAGGCTGATCGAATTAAACCCCAGGAAGCAACTCATTAACAGCACATGGCCTTAATCCACCCCACCAACTGCCAGGTATAGGAAACATTAATTTTACGTAACATAAAACCAGTTATATACCACAGCTTTAATAAAATGACCATACCGAATTTTCACTTCCACGCTGAGGACTTTTGTGCTTCAAAGCTTCACTGTCACATTAACTGCAAATTTAGCAGTTTGCTTATGTTGTACATGGGTGTACAAAGAGATTGCTTAATGGCAAAAAGCACAGTTGACATCTGTATCTGGTGGGAATATTTAAATGTCTAGAAGCATTTTGTGCAAATATATATGGGTATAATCCTATTTGTTTAATGGGTAGGCCCACTGAGCACACAGTCCCTTTTCAGAGGTGAGCAGGGAGCAATGTCTGGTTAAGTGACTTTCTCAAAGTCATACACTAGGCAAGCAAGTGCATTCACATATATATATATATATGTACAGATAAATTATGATCTTAAAATATGTTATTGACTGTCCGAGGTCTTCCAAAATTCATCTTTGAACTCACCTCAAATATTCTGCTTACTATGCAATCCTATATTATGCACATATGTTTCTAAAACACTTCTTTATCTGACATACATTAGAAGCATGGTTATTATTAAATCTTTGGTTATTATCTTTATTTTCCCTTGGTTGTGTACTCTCGTGTGAGCCATATATCCATTACTTGTTTCAGTAAGCTTAGCTTGTCAATGTCATATGCTTAAGCCATATATTTATTTGCAAAGGTTAAGCTAGCCCTTTCAACCTCCATTTATTCGATAATAACATGGCAGCCCCTTAAATACTGTCCTTTTAGTAAATTCTTTAAAATGTGCATAGAACAGTAGAGACTACAAAACGTAGAATTCTGAGATATTCTTTGGTGCATGCCTGAGTCTGGTTTGAAAATATCAGAAATTGTTCCCTGTAATTCTTGACTTTGTCTTACAGATGAAAGCCCATAATAAGTGTTGTATATAGGAGACATGCTAGAAACACTATCTTGTGAGAAGGAGGAATGAGACCTTAAAATCCCATGCTGAGAAATACTTTTACTACCCAAGTCAGAGATTCTTGACAAACCATAAGGGAATCTTCAGAAATCAAGGAACTATCTAAATAAGGGAGCACATGAATGCTCTGCAACCTGCAATGGGTTATTACAGGGATCAGACACGTTGTAAACACTCTCAGAGCTGTAAGTAAACCAGGGGACAAAAGAACAAATTGCAAATACGAACCAGGCACAAAAAGTGTAGAAAGTGCCTAAAATTGCTCTTTGATTAGAATGTGATGGTATTATTTAATTTCAGTGTTACTAGAAAGCAGGAAGGGGAAATAAGGAGTAACAGAGACTGCAGAGAAATCATTAAGAATTTTGGAACTCTGATGTGAAAGTTTAGAAAAGAAAGGTCTAGAACATGTCTCCAAGTACTTTCTCACTTTGGCACCAGAAAACAATATTTAATAAAACCCTTTCCCACTTTGATCTGGGGGAACATTTTCTATAAATCCCCGAGACAGCGTCTGATCCAAAACAAGAGGGAACAAGCCAGTTTGATTAAGAAGATGTTGAGGGATCCCATGAAAATGCGAATTGGAGTTCCAGTGCCAGCTGTAACTTTTTTGAATCATACCCCATACCCAAGTGCCTGAAGTACTCAGATCCCATAAAAGCAAGTGAAGACCTATATTTTGGGAAAGCTTTACTGAGTCTCCAAGATGTAGAGGGGGAAATTCGGATGAAGCATATAGTTGGTCTGGCTTTTTAGGTTACCCTTGGTTGTGGGAGTATCCTCCTTTCTTTTTTGAACCTTTCTGCCACTCTTTTTAGAAATGTTGTTTGCCTACGTCTTGTTGGGAATAGTTGTTCAGCTTCCTGAAAGATGAACATGAACTGAAAGAACAGTTTCTGTTAAATTTATGAAAGAAAGGTTGAAAAATCTTGGTCTGAATTAACTTTCCCTTTTCATCAAACCCCTTAAGAACCTATACAGAGGAAGGACTAAATAGCACTTCTTTATCCAGGGGAACATTTAAAATTGTACCTATTGTTCTCAGTCACAAAAATCAGTTATGTTTTTCTTCAAATTTTTGACTTGTTTCAGTTCAATTAACTTTATGCTACCACTATTTTGGAAAAAATGCAACAAATTTGTATACATTCAAACACACGCAGACAACCAAAGAGATACACAGAGATATAGACAGATATCTATATCTATATCTATATCTATATCTATATCTATATCTATATCTATATCTATCTCGCTGAATTCACTTTATATCCTCGAAATACTGAAATATCGAAATTCAGTATTTCGACGTTATAAAGTCGAAACTTTAGAACAACAAAAACTCAGAAGCACGAAATTCAAAATATCGCACACTGGAGATTTTGAATTTCATGCTTCTACTACACACACACACACACACACATACACACACACACATACACACGCACACACACACACACACACACCTTCCGCCCCACACACAAACACAAGCTCTCTACTACATAAAAGCAGGGGGGCAAGCCTCACTGCATCCCACACCCTCCCACTTAAATATTCTATGATGTAGGAAAAACAACGTTGGACACTGCTGGCAGCGTTTAAAACTTTTATTGATAAAATCACAAGATAAGCGCTTTCGGGATAGCCCTTCTTCAGATAAAGAAAGCAGATAAAATGAACTGTTTTTATACATACTAGTAACCAATCACATTCAGTAAAACACCCGCCTATTTTTTAATATAGGCTTAATAGGTATTACTTCATTCAGTCCAGGCCACCTGTTCGCCATCAGATTAACAATCCAAGTAGTTTCTACTAACTCAGTTTGAAGCTTAATATCACCCCCTCTAGTGCTAGATCTAATGTTTGCAATAGCCCTAAATTTAAATGTATGCTCAGGAAATAGAACCACATGTCTGCAAAGTGCATTCCTTTCATCATTATTCCTAATACTAGAAAGATGTTGAAGGATTCTGACCTTGAACATGCTGTTCGTCTTGCCAACGTAAAAACATTGGCATTGACAACATTCCGCTAGATAGACAATATTCATTGTACGGCAAGTGGCTCTTCCTTTAAAATAAAAAGTTTTATTAGTGATAGGATGTATAAATTCAACCTCCTTATTAATATATGGGCATGCTTTGCATGATCCACATATTGGTTCCTAATGAATATGGAAGGGCATTCTGCATAGTACTCACTAGTGGTTCCTTACAGAGTAAATCCTTAAGATTTTTATTTCTCCTATATCTAAAAATGGGTTTAGTGCCTACTATGCCATTCAAACTATTGTCACTGGTCAAGATGTTCCAATTTTTTCTCACTATATTACAGATGTCACTTGTATTACTACTATAGTTGAGCATTAACTGTGGCCCTTTCTTTAAATTAGCTTTATTGGTTACTGTTCCATGTTCCCCATTAGTGTGTAGTATCCAGGGCTTGTAGTCTTTAGATCGTTTGTGTCTACCTCTTTCTACAGCATTGTTGACTACACTCTGTTTGTAACCTCTGTTTTGGAAATTCTCTTTTAATTTCTCAGTTTCTGCCTCAAAGTCAGAATCAAGAAGACATAACCTTGAAGCCCTACTCACTTGTCCTTGTACTATGTTATTGTAGGTATGCCTAGGGTGCATACTATCGAACATTAAAAGGGAATTTTTCCAACAGTCCTTCTTATATAACTTGGATCTGAAGCCTCCTATATCCTGTTCTATGCACACATCTAGAAAATCTATGGAGCTGTACGAATAATTGGTAGAAAACCTAAAAAATGTAGTGGTGGTGTGTAAGTATGTGACAAAATCCCCCAGTTCCTGCTTACAGGTTACAAACAGAGTGCAGTCAACAATGCTGTAGAAAGAGGTAGACACAAACGATCTAAAGACTACAAGCCCTGGATACTACACACTAATGGGGAACATGGAACAGTAACCAATAAAGCTAATTTAAAGAAAGGGCCACAGTTAATGCTCAACTATAGTAGTAATACAAGTGACATCTGTAATATAGTGAGAAAAAATTGGAACATCTTGACCAGTGACAATAGTTTGAATGGCATAGTAGGCACTAAACCCATTTTTAGATATAGGAGAAATAAAAATCTTAAAGATTTACTCTGTAAGGAACCACTAGTGAGTACTATGCAGAATGCCCTTCCATATTCATTAGGAACCAATATGTGTGGATCATGCAAAGCATGCCCATATATTAATAAGGAGGTTGAATTTATACATCCTATCACTAATAAAACTTTTTATTTTAAAGGAAGAGCCACTTGCCGTACAATGAATATTGTCTATCTAGCGCAATGTTTTCAATGGCAATGTTTTTATTGCAAGACTAACAGCATGTTCAAGGTCAGAATCCTTCAACATCTTTCTAGTATTAGGAATAATGATGAAAGGAATGCACTTTGCAGACATGTGGTTCTATTTCCTGAGCATACATTTAAATTTAGGGCTATTGCAAACATTAGATCTAGCACTAGAGGGGGTGATATTAAGCTTCAAACTGAGTTAGTAGAAACTACTTGGATTGTCAATCTGATGGCGAACAGGTGGCCTGGACTGAATGAAGTAATACCTATTAAGCCTATATTAAAAAATAGGCGGGTGTTTTACTGAATGTGATTGGTTGCTAGTATGTATAAAACCAGTTCATTTTATCTGCTTTCTTTATCTGAAGAAGGGCTATCCCGAAAGCGCTTATCTTGTGATTTTATCAATAAAAGTTTTAAACGCTGCCAGCAGTGTCCAACGTTGTTTTTCCTACATCATCTACGTTTTTTACTTTGATTGGACTTCAGCACTTTACTGTTTATTGGATTCATCACTTAAATATTCTAACTCAAAGGAGATCCCTTTGACAACATCCCATTTCCATTCTGATTAACAGAACCATTAGTGAAGGACACATCCCAAGCATCTGGAAAGTCTCCCATACTATCCCCCTTCATAAAGGTGGAAACTCTACTGAATTCTCCAAATACCGTTCCATAGCCCTACTTTCACCTTTGGTAAAACTAATGGAAAAATGCATCCATAAGCAACTGCTAGACCACCTAATCCAAAATAACTTACTTTCCAGCTGTCAACATGGTTTCAGACCTTCCCACAGCACTACTACTGCCCTCCTTTCCTTTACTGACTGTATTAACAAAAAACGAAATGCCAATATGCTTTCCTCAGCACTATTTATCGATCTGTCTAAGGCATTTGATATGGTTAATCACCAAATACTTATAAATATCCTCAAATCCCTCTCACTAGATACACTCACTATTAAATGGTTCCAATCCTATTTAGATAACAGACAACAGGCGGTACTTTGGCACAACACTCTATCTAACCACCTGCCCATTAACATTGGCGTCCCTCAAGGGTCCATATTAGGTCCTCTTCTTTTCTCCATATTTATCAATGACCTTCATCTAGCAATCCCCCAAGCTACATGCATTCAATATGCCGACAATTCCACACTTATATGCACAGCCACATCCACTTCTAATCTTCAATCCCTTACCCAAGAAGTATTTAATACAGTAGAACAATGGTTTACACAACATTGCCTTCTGTTGAACCCCAAAAAAACTAAACTCCTCCTTTTCAATCCTCTCTTTTCAGTAATACTGTTGGAAAATCCTGGAACCTTCTCCCCAGTGAACTTTCCTCAGTTTCCTCCATGTCTCTTTTCAAAAACAGACTGAAACTTTTCCTAAGAACACACTGGCTATGCCCCTGTACTAAACCTGACTGATCAGTTTTCTACTTTTTTTACTCATAACAGGCACTGCCTACCCACTACTTCCCTACAACTAGCTCTACTTTCCTTACTTGCCACATTACCTTTTTCCTATTCCTTACTCTTCTTTTCATCCCCTAAGCTTACTCATAGTGTGACAACTCTTTATTTATATAATTACACAATATGCCTCTTTTATTTTAACTTTCTGTATTCTACCTGTAATTTGCACTGTACCTGCCTACTGCACTGCAAAGTATTCCTGCCCTCGCTGTAATTTTTGCATTATACCTGCCTTTGGCACTGTGAAGTATTTCTGTCCTCTTTCATTTTTTCTGGGTTAACTTCTAATGTTCTTTGTAAATATAAATGTATCATTTCCTCTTATCCCAGACCTTATCTCCCAGACTATAGTGTATTATTAGACCTGTATTTTTAGTATTGTACCTGAATTTTGAAATGGGAGGTATTTAGACCTCTATGATAATTTCTGTATTAACTTGTAACATAATTGTATATAAAAATGTTTTTTGTTATTTTTTGCAAGGAGCTTATCTCCCCGAGCCTCTACTGAAAATGGACATGTATCCAGTTAGACTAGCCGGGTCAACAAATGTAAAATAAAATAAATAAAACATCATTTTTAGACAGCATTTCAGACGTATTCTGATGGCCATCATCCAATCATGCAATGTAATAACTAGAATAAACTCATGCACAGGCATACACACACATGGACATATCTTTCTCTTTCTCTCTCTGCCGAAGCTGAAAATGCAGAATGCCAAAAATGCATAAGAGCGAATTCGAATCTCTCAAATCTGCGCTTATGCATTTCTGTTACGTTGCGTGATTTGGCTGGTATGATGCCTGAAATTGAAGGTGAGTGAGTGTCTGTGTGTGTTTTTGTACGTTGTATGTGTGAGCAAGGGTAGGGAGGTGTAAGTATGAGTGTGAGTGTTGGATTTGTTGGTGTTTGTGTACGTGTGATATGTATTTGTGTGCGAGCGAGTGTAGAGTGTCGTGGTGTGATTTTTTTTTTTTCATTATGTGTGATCTCAGAGTTGGTATATATATATATATATATATATATATATATATATATATATATAAGTAGGGTGGGTGTGGAGGGTGCAGGGGGGCTTGCCCCCTGCTTATATGTAGTGTAGGGCTGTGTGGTTTGTGTACTGTGGGTGGAATGGTATGTGTGTTATGTGGTGTATGTATGTTCATGATTGTGTGATGCATAATTGTGGATTTCGGGATTGTGACTGGTTTGGCTTCATAGTTTCGAAATGCTGAAATTTGAGATTTCAGCATTTTGAGATATGAAACGTATATATATATATATATATATATATATATATATATATATATATATATATATATATGTATATATATATATATATATATATATATCTATATATATATAAAATCACATCTATTTATCCATCCATCTATCTATCTATCTATCTATCTATCTATCTATCTATCTATCTATTTATCTATATGTATAGTCACATATATCTATCTATATATAGATAGATAGATATTACCTGCAAGAAAGATCCTGCCAAGTAAGAGTCTTCACTGTGTATTGTTATTTTACGTGCCAGTTATTTTACGTTAAGAAGGATTGCAGTCTGCACTCTTGTGGGAGGAGAGGCTGGACTCTGCCCTTCTGAGCAGGGAATTTCTGGTTAGAGGCTTATAGTGCCTGCATATTCTAACTGTTTCTTACTGAAATTGGTACACCTTGTTTGCTGTAGCATAGACTAGATCCAGGCCTGCTGAATCTAGCTTTATTTGTATGCTTGTTGTTTGTTTATTTCCCTGAAACGCTAATTCCACCTAAAACGCGGCCTTTTAGCACTTCTGTGGATCCCTAGTGATATCTGCATTGCTTACTGTACTTATTTCCTTGTTTCACTTGAAATAAAGTTACTGTTTGTCGTTTTTGCATTTAAGTTACCTGTAACACATTTCATTTAAGTTACCTGGCACTTGCTCACTAAAGCAATTATATAAGTCAGCTCTAAAAAATTAAAAGCACTACACCCTCACAAACTCCCCTTGAGTACCTTGTTCCCCATTGGCCCTTTTTTCAATTATAAAGGAATTCCCAATACTATTCTAGCATGTCCAAAGGTCATTTGTCAATCTCCTCTCCGGTCCAGCTGGTGAATCTGGGAATCTTGAGGCAATGTTACAACTGCCTCATGTACACAGACAACCCTCTCCTCCTCCCAACAAATTCCAACACATGTGAGAGATGCAACCATATAGCCAAACTGGAGGCTAAGCTCTCTCAACTCAGTACTGGCGTAACCAGTCAGGAGGAGAAGGAAGCCACACTCACTACAATTCCAGTCTCACATAGACCTACCATGACAACAAACCAAACACATAAACACACAAAAACATACTCGGAGGCTCTAAATAAAAATCTGCCTAAGCAGCAGAGACCTCCAAAGCAGACACCCAAGCAACCGCTACCCCAAAACAAAACACGTGCAACACATAGCTCACAAAGCCAGTGTGCCAAACAGTCACAGCCCTTAAAGCTAAACAACACACCTGATACACTTGTAATAGGTGACTCTATCATCAGGCACACTGACGTCCTGCTCACCAGGCTGAACAAGGAGAAGGTCACAGTGAGCTGCCTGTCGGGCGCTAGGATCCGCCACATAACACAAGCACTCAGGTCACTCCAAGGCAAGTACAAATATGACTCAGTCATTGTCCATGCTGGTGTGAATGACCTGAGACGTACCTCCCTGGACTACATGAAAAGAGACATAGAGGAGCTCTCTGAGCATGTAGCCCAGGCCGGTATGACCCTGACCTTGAGTAGCATCTTACCCTCACCAAGAATGATGCCACAATATGAAGACAAGATGATCAATTTCAATAATTGGCTTAAGTGTTGGTGTCATTCAAAGGGGAGCAAATGCCTGTCTACCTGGGATGACATGCTCGACAAGCCACGATGCTCAGCTAGGGACAGCTTGCACCTGTCACCCCTGGGCTTTCAGATATTGGCAAAGGCTCTTGCTACCCCCATAGTGCCTTTTTTAGGCAAGGCTCAAAAGACAAACCCACCTCCATAGGTATCACAAGGGATAAGAAACTAAGAGTAATGCTACTCAACGCCAGAAGTCTAAACCTCAAGATGCATGCACTCGAAACTCTCCTTAGCATGGAGAACATCGATATCTGTGCAGTAACAGAAACCTGGTTCAAGGATCCCGAGAGCACCCCAGCACTACCAGGTTATACCTCATACCATGCTTTTCGCCCCAAAACTTGGACCGAACCACAAAAGGAGGAGTATCAATATTCAAAGATACCCACACCTCCAGGTTGGTGGCACAGCACGAAGCATCAGAGACTATCCATGTGCAACTAACTGTGGGTAAAACTGCCTTCCAGTTTATAGCCTGCTACAGACCACCCTCCCAAACACAGGAACCCCACTTGGCCTTCCTGAGAATACTGGAAAATATGAAGGTCTCTCCAAACACCATTATATTGGGCGACTTCAACCACCCAAACATAGACTGGGAGCATTACTCTAGCTCCAACACCCTAGCCCAAAGGTTCCTAGAATTTATAAACTCAAATGCTATGGAACAACTTGTTACCACTCCCACAAGAGGGGAAAACATACTGGACCTGATCATCACCAACATGGGGACACTATGCTCCAGACCAGAAGTGTATCCCTCACTGGTAAGATCAGACCATAAACTAATCTCACTGGATATTCACATCCCGACCCCACCCCCTGCCCAGAAAACCACAGTGAAAAACTTCTCTAAAGCAAATTTCACACGCCTCAAAACCAAGGCGAAATCCTTCAAAGCCCCAGGGCCTGTGGAAAATACGGCCCAGACCACAGAATCCTTTATAAACGCATTCTATGAACACCTTCAGGAATGCATGGATCATGCAATCCCAAATAAAACCAAGACCCAATCCTCCAAAGGCAGACGTCCTGTCTGGTGGACCCCAGCCATAAACAAACTATACAATAGAAGGAGGAAGCTACTACATGATAGAGCAAAATCCCAAAAAGGGAAGGCATCTCTGATCAGTATTAGCAAAAAACTACGGCACTCATAAAATCGTCTAAGGCCAGCTTCAAGAGAAAAATTGCACAGGACACTAAGGATAATCACAAGGCTTTCTTTAGTTATGTTAGGAACCTGGGTGGGAATTCCCAGATATGCTCAGAATTAGTCCAAAATGACAAAAAATACACCGAGCCCACAGACATTGCCAACATCCTAGCTGACAGGTTCAGTGCAAACTTCTCCCCCCCCCCACCAAAAGGGCAAATATCTATCCCAACAGAGTGCTGGCCCCCTGACATCTCAGATGCTCAGGTAAGAGCCGCCCTCTCCAAAGCAAAAAACACAGCATCAATGGGACCAGATGGTGTCCCGGGCTGCGTCCCACATGAACTCCAAGAAGAGCTAAACCCAAACATAAAACTACTGTTCAATCTTAGCCTTACTACAGGATATGTACTCAAAGAGTGGCGTACAGCAACAGTGGTCCCTCTCCACAAAGGTGGTGCCTCAACGGATCCTGGAAACTATCGCCCCATAAGCCTGACTAGCTTGGCTGCAAAGCTATGAAAAGGATCATCATGGACCTCATAAATAAAGATACTGGGGACCTACAGACACTGGATCCTACCCAGTTTGGCTTTGTTAAGGGCAGATCCTGCCTCTTAAACCTGGTCGATTTCTTTGAAATAGTCACCAAGGCCATTGACGAGGGGAAGGTGGTCCACACAGCCTACCTGGACCTCGCAAAAGCCTTCGATACAATACCCCACTCGGGCATTATAGATAAGCTCACCAGCTTAAATATAAACCCCTATGTCACTAGATGGATTGCAAACTGGCTCAAGGACAGAACCCACATGGTTAGAATTGCTGGAGCCATGTCAGACTCCAAACCAGTTACAAGTGGCGTCCCACAAGGCTCAGTCCTGGGACCTCCTTGTTCGGTATATATTTCTCGGGTACAGGCCAACACGGAAGGACTGTGGCTGACCAAGTTCGCAGATGACTGCAAACTGGGCCATAATCAACTCTCCAGCCGACACAAGCATCCTCCAAAAGGGCCTCATAGAAACAGACAACTGGTGCCAGAGCCATGGCCTCAAGCTAAACACCAAAAAGTGTATAGTCATCCCCTTTGGCAAAAACAAAGTGCCCACAAATTACCACATAGGTGGTAATCCATTAAGTACAGAAGAAGTCATTAGGGACCTGGGGACCCAAGTTGATAGCAATCTCTCATTAGACAACCACGTGGCCAAAGTGGTTAGAAAAACATTTTATATAGCCCACCTAATCATGAAGGGATTCACATCTAGATCAGGGAGGTCATCGTGCCTCTTTACTCAACCCTCATCAGGCCCATAATTGAGTACAATGCCCCTTTTGGGATGTACCTTACCAGACACCTGCAGCAACTGGAAAGACCCCAAAAGTACCTCACCAAGAGGATCAAAGGGCTCAAACAGATGCCATATGCTGCCCGGTTAAAGAAACTCCAGCTCTACTCAGTGGCATACCGCCTGCTCAGAGGCGATCTGTGCCTGGCGTATAAAGCTATGTCCAACCCGAATTAATGGACATGCTGCACCTCAGAAAATCCAAATCCCATCGAGCTACACGCTCGAGAGACTTGAACCTCAGCACTGAAATAAATAGGACATGCTGGAGGGACAGATTCATAACCCAGAGGCTCCCTTCGCTCTGGAATAAAATCCCAGTCCAGGTTAGGCAGAGTCCCACATTGACTCTCTTCAAGAGGAATCTTGATGAGTGGATGGGAGATCGTAGGTTTACCCCGGCTATCACTTCTGTGTCACTGTTAGACAGAGGCACAGTATACTAACCTCAAAAAAAGGCATAGCAAAATTTATTTAAAATGGGTGGCGAAAGCCAAACACACTCTGGCTAGGCTTATAAATGCCCTAGGGCAGATAGCCTAGTATGAACCTATGAACCTATGAACCTATTACAGTAAACCTCCTGCAGTGGAAGCCCATGGGATATATGCAAATAACCACTTAAGGACATACCAGTGTTTCAGCTACATGACTTCTGAATGCACATACTTTTTAAAGTATTTGTGGGCACATTCAGGCCAATAAAGCCAAAGCCCACTAGTTGCAGACATACCATGTTTCAGTCATTTTCTGATCTCATCAGTACAGTATCATTGGATTCATTAGTTATGCTTCAGAAACTTAGAGTTTGAAATCAAACCCCATGTCCATAAACATTAATGTGTTAAAAAATATCCAAAATAACATCCAAGCTAAAGGGTAAGAAGGTTACACAGACAAACTACTCATTAAAACTGCAAGAAAGACCCAGCCAGGTTAGAGTATTCACTGTGTAATACCCTAAACCTCTTGCCATGGAGGGCCTTGGTACACATAAAACTAATTCCTTAAGGGCATACCAATATTTCAGCTTCATGGCTTTCAAATGCACATGACTTTTTATGTTTTACTTTTTAACTCTTTTTGTGTACATTCAGACCAATAAAGCCAACACCACTAGCTGTAGACATGCCATGTTTTGGACATTTTCTAACCTTGTCAATACAATGTAAGTTGACTGTTTAGTTAAACAGAGCTTAAAATCAAGCCTGACATCCATAAACATTAGGTTATCTGCAAACTCTCCCAAATAACATCCAAAGGATATAAAGATCACACAGACAACTTATTCAGTACGAATCTACCCATAAAAACTTAAAACGTTTGGGAGCACTCTAAAGTTTTTGAATACCAGGCTTTAGTTTAAGTCTATAAATTCTTGCAGAAAATTCCAAAGATATATGGGTGGTAAATCAAGATGAGTGATATACCCAAAAGAACTGGCAATTCTTCTGGGTGTCTAGTCTGCTTCATTTCCAGTTTGTAAGACTATTGGCATTATACAACTGATATTATTTTACCAAGGACTCTGAATAATCTCCAAACAATATCTAGCCAATAAGTTGTTGGCTACTATAAGTAAATCTCATTTTAAAATAAAATAAGGAATAAAAAAATCTGCAGACAAAATCTATACTTTCTGGAAATTATACAAAAGAAAAATAATAAACCTCAAAGCCTAAGAAAGGCCAAGTACAAACTATGCAAAGACACTTATAGTGAAAAGCAAGGGTGATCATTAAAATGCAGTTAATTGCCCTCAGTTATCAGGAGAGATATGATTCTCTGACATTATGAAAAGGAGAGTTTGAGTGGTAAGAAGAGTGAAGCAGTCATTTTCATCTGAGCATGAAGAATTACTTATTTTCTCTGAGCAGGGGTGGCTCGTGCTATAGGACTGCAGGACTGCAGCCCCCCCACACCTAAAGAAAGAAAGAAGAAAATCCCCCACCTGTACAAAAGAAAGACCCCCCCCCCACCTGTACAAGAAAATTAAAAAAAAAAATTGCGAGTCCCGGAACTCCACGCATGTGTGCTTGGAGTTCTTGGGTACTCACAGAACTCCAGACTGCTATGTTAGGCAGTCCGGAGAGAGGAAAAAGGCATCTCTGCCCTGCCAGCCCAGAAGTCTGTGTGTTGATGACCGCACAGACAAGAAGGAAACCGGACTGCATCATCGGCAGGCTGGAGCCTCCAGCCTATTCTAGCCAAGCCCAAATTGAAAATCAGCCGTTAGCGTGCTCGGGCTGAGGAGGGGAAGAAACCAGCAGAAGAGGACTACAGAGGAGCTTGTTTTCAGGGGAATTAGCTGCTGTTAAACAGAAGACTGGAAGAAACCAGCAGAAGAGGACTACAGAGGAGCTTGTTTTCAGGGGAATTAGCTGCTGTTAAACGGAAGACTGGAAGAAACCAGCAGAAGAGGACTACAGAGGAGCTTGTTTTCAGGGGAATTAGCTGCTGTTAAACGGAAGACTGGAAGAAACCAGCAGAAGATGTCTACAGAGGAGCTTGTTTTCAGGGGGAATTAGCTGCCGTGAAACAAAATGGAAGACTGGATCACCTACCAGGGTCTGCAGGTAGTGTGTGTAAAATGCCCCAGTTGCTATATACTGGTGGCTAGAGAGAACACATGGTGGTGGGTAGAGAATACTCAGGCTTGAACCTTGTCTGCAGGTGACAAGGGCCTGAATTCCCTACCCACCACCACCATTTGTAAAAAGTTTGCAGATGTTTGCCTCATATTTGTTCTGTTCCTTATAAAATCTGTGGTTTCTGTGTGTTTATTTTTCCTTGTAAAGTCAGTAGGGCTGTGGTGCACTGGTAGCATTGTTGCCTGACAGCTGCAGGTTCTTTGGTTTGATTCTTGGCTGGGGTGCCTTTGGTATGGAGTCTGCATATCTTCCTATCTTATAAAAAACATGGGTCTGGAGTGTTTCTCACTGCTCTGCTGAAAAATGGATTTTGTTTCAAGTCAGACTTTCCTGGTTAACAAATGTTAAATACAAATAACAGGCATTTGAATTTCAGACTTCATATTCTTCAGAAAGTTCATGGTAACACAAAACCTTTTATTTTAGCAATTTTCTAAGTTTATAACATGGATATTTGAAATTTGTCCCTATTTTTGGGACTGTATTCCCCCATTATTGGCTCCATCCAGTTTTTTTGTGCTAAGGTTGAGAGCTATGGTGAGAACTGAATTCACTGAATATGTTTGGGGGCTGTCTTCCCCCATTATTAGCTTTGTTCATGTGTTTTGTGCTAAGAGGTTGACAGCTATGGTGAGAACTGAATTCACTAAATGGTAGCCATTTAAGTTTCAGTCTTCCTCTCTTTCACAAAACAGATGAATTGGCATAGTAGTATGTTGCTCTGACTGTTTTGCACAGGGTCCCCTGGGTTCAAGACTTGGCAGTGAAATGTATGGTGGTAACACAGCATTTTATTCTAGCAACTTTCCAACATTATACACGCAATGTTTAAAATGTGTCCCTGTTTTCTGGGCTTTTGCCACCCCATCCCCCCATAAATGTTGGCTTTTTCCAGATTTCTTGTGCTGCAAAATTCAGAGATACAGCTGAGTGTGAAGTAGATTTTACAAGGAGTTGAGAGCTGCAGGGGAACAAAAGTTTAGTGCTGCTTATGCTGAGCTTCCTTGCATTGTTAATAGCACAACAGGTAGTGTACTGGCTTTTGATGCAGAAGGCTGTGTGTTCTACTCCCACAATAGATAAATGCATTGCTGATACCTGTACTGTGTTGTAAAGTGGGTGGATGCTGCAGTCCTTTTTGGCAAAGATACCTAGTAACTATGAACCTGTTATCAGTTTGCCATCCATTCCCTGTTGCAATATTACTAGCTTATCTTTTTTAATGCAACATAGGCAATTTATTCCTCAAGGGCAACAGGCACTTTATTTGTAGATGAAACAATGACATATAAAATTGTTTGCTAGCAGTAACCTCTTTATTAGTTACAGATTTCTTTAATGTAGAATTATTTAGATGACTTTTACTTCTTCAGAGTGTGCATATGTACTGATACTGGTGGACTGTAGAAGTTTGAGTAGACTTTTTTATGATGGAAATGTTCTGAATTGGGCAGTTTGGTCATTAATGGTGCATGCATTTTGTTTCATTGTTTACTGGAAAATTGTTCAAAACAATAAATTTAAAATGCCGTCTAACAACTGTACTGTATTGTACAAGGAATATAATTTAATACAATCAGGAAGGTGTATCAAAGAGCACATGTATGTTTCATGTTCAAGGGGCCTATGATTTTGAAAACAGCCCAAAGTTAATCTTTATCTGCCACTGGCAAAATGTATTTACTTTGAATGTGGGTTTCAATGCTGTTTCAATGAATGAGAGTTTCAAGGGCAGAGAAGTTTTAATGCTAAGTCTATTTTCATTGTGAGACTGCATTACTTTGTTTAGCAGATATCTATTAACGTTTGTGCTGTAAAATGCAAAATAAAACTTCCAAATGAAATCCAAATAATCTCAGAAGTAAAGCAGTATGCACATTACAGTGTTTATGATAAATGGGGCGAAATAACCAAGGAATGGTACACTGGAATGGCTGCAGGGGGGAGGCTCCATTCGACCATGATTTTGTGAGGGGGGGGCAGCAAACTCATAGACGGCCCCAGCTGAACTATACCTCTCAACTGTCCAGATTTTGCAGAATGAATAGATTTTTGTTTCTTATTTTTGGCTTGTTCCTCATAAAATTTGTGGTTTTCTGGCAAACAATTTAGGAATGAAGTCACTAAATGACAGGCATTGAGTTTCAGATGTCATAACCTTCAGAAAAATGCATGCTAAAGCAAGACCTGTTATTCAATTATCTGTCTTAAGTTTATACAAGAGCAATTTTTAGTACTGTTTGTATGTTTCCCCCAATATATTTGGCCTTGTCCAGATTTCCTGCATTAAGAGGTTGAGAGGTACATGCAAAAAAATCACTTTATAGAATTAGGAATATCCAAACCTCTCAACTGTCCCCAATTTTAGCTCAAAATGTTGCTCTCCCCCTAATAATCCCTCTGCAAAATGTCAATTTTGGAAGAAAATGTGGAGGGTTTACAATTATAAATAGCTGTAATGATCAGAGTTATAGATTACTTTTATTTCAGAAATGCATGTAGATGCTCTTATTTTGTCAGCTGCTTAAGTTAACAGTACTAATATTAAAAAGGTGTCCCTTCTTTGACAGGTTCCCAGCTGTATTGTGTGGCAATTTTATATTTTTGCATCTCATTTTTGGTCTGTTTTTCATAAAATTGCAGATTTCTGGTAAATTAGTGGCAAATCATTAAAGATTGAAGTTAGAAAATAATGGCAAACATTTGAGTCTCAGATTTCATACCCTTCAGAAAATTCATACTAATGCAAGACCTGCTATGTTCTATGTTTATAAGAGCAATATTTAAAAACTGTCCTTATTTTTGGGCCTGTGTCCCACTTTTATGTATGGCTTTGTCCAGATTTCTTGCTGTGAGATATGAGTGTCAGAGCCATCACTGTCAGCCAGAGACATTTCAAATTGTGACATACTTGTTGTACCCCACTCCCCATTGTAGTGACTATGGATGTGTCCAAGCAAGGCAAGGAGCAGTTATGCAGTGTAAGTGTGCAAAGTATCCCCCCATCCAAGGTAGACACAACTACTACAGTGGCTTTTCATCTGTCCTTGATTTTGCAGACTGTTCTGGTTTTCTGTCATATTTTATACTGTTGATTTATGCTTCGTATTATTCAGAAAGTGCCTGTTGCTCTATGTTTAAGTAGCAATGCTTTAATGACCATCAGGTAAGCTTGTCGGAGATTGTAAGATGCAAGTAAGCTTTAATAAGCATACTGTTAAAGAATTACCAACACTGAAGGCCTTTTCATTGTTGCCATGCAGAGAATATTTACATAACTAGATAATGTATAAGCCTTAGGTATTGAAATACATATGACAGTATTTGTAATAAAGGACAGGATTACAGTATTTTCAGAAGTTCATTACATTTGTTAGAGACTTGTAGTCATCTTTGCAGGCTTTACCTGTAAACTAAACAGAATGCCAATATATCATGTGTGGTCCATAACTTGTGCAGTAATCCTTTAAGTAGTTTATCTTGAGCTTGTTTCTTGTTTGCTGTTCATTTTTTACATTGATCATGTCTTCCCCATGAAACAAGTAGATAGCTGTTGTCAGGCAGCAGGTCTTTTTTGGATAAGAAACATTTTTACAAGTGGGGGTATCACATGAGATTGCTACTTTCAGCATGTTATTGGTAATTTTATAAAGCTGAATATAAATTATAATTAGAACTGCAGTGCAAGGAGAAGTAGTTTGAATTGAGTGCTGCTTGTTTTTTGTTATATATACTTGATTCTGACTGGCATTCCAGTAATGTATTTAAAAAGTAATTTATTTTTTCATGCATCACGACCTTTGTGTTTCCATCTAGATATTAAGTAAGTTGTCATGTAGCCAATGCACTGAAATATTTTTTTCTTCTACACTTCATTTTGTCTTGATTGGACTTTTGTAATGATGGCTTGGCACCCAGGGCAACGTATTTAATTAAAGTTCAAGTTGCTGTGGTTTTGAGCATAGCCCCACCCCTTTCTAGTTGACCACACCCCTTCCCATTGGCCCCACCCATTCAGCTGTCTCCTGCAGCCCCCCTTTAATTTGAAGTCACCAGCCACCACTGTCTCTGAGATGCAGTGTCCTCAGTGTTGAGTATATAAAGTTACAGGGTAGTGGGAGGACATAGTCCATCTGAGGAGATGCAATACTTTTCCGCATATAGAAAATTGTTTTGTCTATTTTCTGGTCAGTACAGGGTTTTCTCAATGGCAGAAAAGTAAATGTCACCTGCCTTTCACTTCTAGTCTGTTGTGTCCATGTACCTGAATGTTTTATGTACATTAAATTCTAAAAAGTCATCTTCTAATACATGAGTGTGCACACCACCCACATCGTGCTTTCGCTGCGTGTGCGTCATACACACACACACACACGCACACACAGTACAAGAAGGCATATGTGCACATATTTTTCACAAAGATGAAGTGACATCTTATCCTTCCATAACATCATACTATTTCTGTATCAGTACCTACCCCCACATGTACCTCATACACTTAACAGGCTTAGGTTATAATGTTGTGTGCACTTTCACCTTCATATTGTATCTTTCTACCTGTCAAATCACTGTTGAGCTGCAGTACATACTTGTTGCTATGTGGTACACCCATTCCTTTTC